>NC_090709.1:32457136-32757136 GCF_040954835.1 Lepisosteus oculatus
AAATACTGGACGGGGTGGGAAAAGCTTGATTGATGGTTTGTTGTACCGCAACGGTCACAATTGACTCACCAGCAAAGATGGCGCCGAGGCCACATCGGCTCCCTCCCGCCCTGCCTCGCACCGAAGCTCGAGCTGCGGAGCGCGACGCCGAACCGCCAGTCCACGGGCGCGGGCGGCGGACATAGACGTCATAAACCCTTCCGAGGCGCAGGAATTATAGATCACTGTAGTTTCTTCTGGACCCGGGTTAGGGACAGTGTGCCCTCCGTGAGAGTCTTCTGAGGAAGCCAGTGTCTCATGGGTGTCCAGGCTTGGTACCATCTGTCCATCACAGGACACACAGACACACACACTCACACACCCTGGACAGGACACCAGTCCATCACAGGACACACACACACTCACTCACACACCCTGGACAGGACACCAGTCCATCACAGGACATACACACACCCTAGATAGGACACCAGTCCATCACAGGACACACACACTCACACACCCTGGACAGGACACCAGTCACTCACAGGATACACACACACACTCACACACCCTGAACAGGACACCAGTCCCTCACAGGACACACACACACAACCTGGATAGGACACCAGTCCCTCACAGGACTTTCAGACACACACACTCACACACCCTGGACAGGAACCAGTCCATCACATGACAAACACACACTCACTCACACACCCTGGACAGGACAGCACTCCATCATAGGACACACACACACCAGGGCCAGTTTTCCCAGAAGCCAATTAGCCCAAAAGCCTGTCTTTGGACCCGAAGAACACAGGGAGAACATGCAGACTCCACACAGACAGCCCCCCCCCCCCCCCGGGTCCAGACCCGAGCCCGGAGCCCCCCCGCGCTGAACCCCTCCGTACAGACGGCCGCACACAGCTCCGTTGTTCCCGATTCCCGAGGTGATCTGTTAAAAGAAGCCGGTGTGTTGCCTCCAGGTGACATTTCCTACTGGAGTCAGGACAGGAGGCTCTTCTGTACACAGAAGGGGATGGGGGTGGGGAACAAGCCGCCCAGCCCTGTGGTTGAAGCCGATACCCCGGCTTCTCTCCAGACACAGCTGGGTGAGCTCCTCCAGTCAGTACAGGGGGCTCTACTGTACACAGAGGGTGGCGGGGGTGTGGAACAACTCCTTTGTTCGGGGCCTTGGGGCATTCTTGTTGTGAAAGGAGCTATATAAAAAAAACTGAATTGAAATTGAATCTTACAGGTTTGGGTTTTTCAGAGATCTTGTCAGAGATCTTGTCTGACGTGCCCGTTTCAAAAACGTAACGACACTCCTCACGTCCGAGCGCCGCCGGTCTGTGACGTAACGTATCCTTACACAACCATGACGGTTTCATCATGGACAGCACGAAAGCCCGAAAAGTGGTTGACGTTTTAATTTGGCAACGCCACGATGGATCCCAGTTTTTTTTTTTATTTTGGAGGCCAAAAAGGACAAAAAAGGAAACGTCCGGAGTGGATCGATGGTCATCTCTGCGGTTGTTCTGATGTTCTGAAAAAACAAAACAAAAAAAAAAACGGCTCGCTTGCCCGGTCGTGTAGTGTTTCCACACCCCACGCAAATCAACTTCTCTTCGCCCCCGGGGGCTCGTCGCCCGCAGCACCCCTCTCACGTGATAGGGGCTTCCCCCGGCTGTGACGTACTTACCCTACCCCCTTCCGCCAACGTCATACCGAAGGTCGCGCTTCGGGCCGTGGCGATGTTGACGGACTGTCTTGTAGCGTGAGAAGGGTTTAAATTTCGACTTAAGGAGTTGGCCATCGTTATATTTCGCGAGGTATTATACGGGGGGAAAAAGAACATTTATATTTATCAACCTACTAGTAATACTGGGTGGATGTCACGTTCCCCAAAGTTCAGTGCCTCTCTCTAATAAAGTAGAAACGTGACATTGAACTCCGTTCGAAACAGGAGAAATCACCAGGACACGATACAACTGACGTCCGGAAAAGAAAAAAAGAACTCCTATTCCCATTTGTAATGACCCCGTAGTGTTTTTCCCGGTGTGCGCTCATCTTTCGGAGACCCGTTTCTCTCTGGTGTTTTGCTGTTGGAATAAATGCCGAGGTGACCCTTCTGTGTGGAGTCTGCGTGTTCTCTCCAGCGGGTCATTTCCTACACCGCAGGGGCTGATCGAACCGGGGTCTCCCAATCGTCACAGAAGTGTGTGTCATTTTGGGTGGTGGTGGGGGGGTGCATCGGGGATACTGCGCCCCGAGGGGATAACCTCTCACCTTACTCCGGACGAAGGGAGAAGACCTGTACCTTCACGAGTCCGGGTTGTGAAAACTTCTTCTGGCAGTTCAAAACGTTTCGAAGAGACTACAGCGCTACCCTGTTTTCCATTTCTATCGTGTATTATTATACAGTCATAAGTATCTGTACTGATCACAGATCCCCCTCTCACTACCAGGACTGAAGCCCAGTGCAGCACGAATAATAATAATAATAATTAATCCGTCTGGACTCTCCACTCAGAGCTCTTCCCAGGTCAGGGGGATCCCCTCCAGCCCCCCCAGTGTGCAGCCCCCACGTGGATGATGCTCCAGTCCGCTCAGCACACAGCAGCTCTCAGTGGGGAGGAGAGCAGAGGGATGGAGCCAGTTCAGAGAGGGGGGGTGATAAGGAGGCCATGATGGGTCAAGACCAGGGGGGGAATCAGGCCAGGACACTGGGGTAACACCCCTACTCCTCTCCAGAAACACCCCGGGATTGTTAATGAGCACAGAGAGTCAGGACCTCGGTTTGACGTCTTATCCGAAGGACGGCGCCTGTTTACAGTCCAGTGTCCCCCGTCACTATACTGGGGCATCAGGACCCACACAGACCGCAGGGTGAAAGCGCCCCCTGCTGGCCCCACTCACACCTCTCCCAGCAGCAACCTCAGTTTTTCCCAGGAGTCTCCCCTCCAGGTACTGACCAGGCTTCTACCTGCTGGGCTCCAGTGGGGAGGGGGCTGCTAGCTGGGAGCTGCAGGGTGAGATGGCTGCTGGGCAAACGATGGCTAAAGAGCTTCCTAGGACACCCTGGAGTTCGTGGTCAACTTCCTTCTCTTCAGACGGAGGTGGCTTGAAATCTGTCTCGTTTCAAGGAGTATTGGACACGATGCCCCCCCTGCTTTAGCCCCGCTAACTGGTGGCACGCCGACAACGAGGGCTCTCGGCCTCAATCCATCAACCACAAACTCTCCGGGATGAAAGAGAAAGACAGACTCTGTTTGTTCGTTTCGGGGGGGGAGGGAAAAAACCAAAAGCTTTTTTTAAAAAACATTTTAATGATGCTTAACAAAAGAACAAAAATTACAATACAGATTAATGTCAAGGGACACACCCCCCCCCCCCCCATCTTACGATCATCACAGGACCTTAAAATAATACTTAATAATACAAGGTCATGCAGACGATCTGAGGACTCAGGTGGAGATAATGTGAAAGTTTTCCACAGTCCAGTCTGGGGTCCCTCAGCTTCAGTCCAGACTGGGGTCTGGGGTCCCTCATCTTCAGTCCAGACTGGGGTCCCTCAGCTTCAGTCCAGACTGGGATCTGGGGTCCCTCAGCTCCGGTCCAGTCCAGTCTGGGGCCCCTCAGCTCTGGTCCAGTCCAGTATGGGGCCCCTCAGCTCCAGTGCAGTCCAGTCCAGTCTGGTGTCCCTCAGCTCCAGTGCAGCCCAGTCTGGGGTCCCTCAGCTTCGGTCCAGCACAGTCTGGGGTCCCTCAGCTTCGGTCCAGCACAGACTGGGGTCCCTCAGCTTCGGCCCAGCACAGACTGGGGTCCCTCAGCTTCAGTCCAGACTGGTGTCCCTCAGCTTCGGCCCAGCACAGACTGGGGTCCCTCAGCTTCGGTCCAGACTGGGGTCCCTCAGCTCCAGTGCAGTCCAGACTGGGGTCCCTCAGCTTCGGTCCAGCACAGACTGGGGTCTCTCAGCTTCGGTCCAGACTGGGGTCCCTCAGCTTCAGTCCAGCACAGTCTGGGGTCCCTTAGCTTTGGTCCAGTCCAGTCTGGGGTCCCTCAGCTTCGGTCCAGCACAGCCTGGGGCCCCTCAGCTCCAGTCCAGTCCAGTCTGGGGCCCCTCAGCTTTGGTCCAGCACAGTCTGGAGTCCCTCAGCTTCGGTCCAGCACAGACTGGGGTCCCTCAGCTTTGGCCCAGCACAGACTGGGGTCCCTCAGCTTCGGTCCAGCACAGACTGGGGTCCCTCAGCTCCAGTCCAGTCCAGTCTGGTGTCTCTCAGCTCCGGTCCAGTGCAGTCTGGGGTCCCTCAGCTTCGGTCCAGCACAGTCTGGGGTCCCTTGGCTCCAGTCCAGTCCAGTCTGGTGTCCCTCAGCTCCAGTCCAGTCCAGTCCAGTCCAGTCCTTGGTGGGGAAGGCGACTCCGATCTTAGCTGGCACAGAACCAGGAAAGGAACCTGGAAAGAATATTGTTATTGCAGGTGTGAGGGACACAGACACGGACATCACCATGACATCAAACAGCAAGAGGAGACTCCTTCTTGAATCACAGACACGACCGGGCGGCGTCCCCCTGTCTGCTCACCTGCACCTCCTCTTCTTCTTCTTGTCCTTCCCGGCAGCCTGCTCCTCCTCTCCCTCGCTCTTCCTCTCCTGACACACGGTCTCCGCCGCCTCCATCGGCTCGTCCTTATCATCTGTCTCCACCGACATGCAGCTCAGGGACTTTAAAAAGACGCACCAGCACTTCTGAAGCAGAGACAGGAGAGTCACGTTAAGAGTCGGACTGGACACTCCAGGACATGAACACTGCACTGAGAGAGAGAGGGGTTCATACACACACACTGACTGGACACTCCAGTACATGAACACTGCACTGAGAGAGAGAGGGGTTCATACACACACACTGACTGGACACTGGACAGGAGTAAAGAGAGAATCAGAGCATTACCCACTTTCTTTTTCTTCTGTCTCACAGGAGGTGGTGATTGGACCTCCTCCAGCTGGAGTCCGAGTAGGGAGAGAGGGGGCAGGAGAGGGACAGCACAGGGAGAGAAAGAGAGAGACAGGTGAGTCAAGTGTCCCAAGAGTACAGAGACTCTGCTGAGATCACACTCGCAGTGAGTGAGCCAGGGTGTAGCCCACTAATACTGACCCACTGTACACCATAGGACAGAGAAGAGGAGGAGGAGAGAGACACACTGCCTAGACACCACAGGACAGAGAGGAGGAGGAGAGAGACACACTGACTGGACACCACAGCACAGAGAGGAGGAGGAGAGAGACAGTGACAGACAGGGCTGACAAGACAGACAAGATGGCGAAACTCCACCACAGACAGGACAGGAGGCAGGGTGGGACCAGCACTGACCTTCTTCCTCTCTCCTGCCGGAGGAGCTGTCTCCACCTCCTCTTCCTCCTGCAAGTCAAGAGACAGGCTGAGAGAGAGACGGGCTGGTGGGACATCGGCGAACAGAGCTGAAGGCAGAGAGCCGGGGAGACAGGCCCAGCTGGGACAACGCAGGACAGACAGAGAGACAGACAGAAAGGAAGGAGAGAGAGACACAAAGATGAAGGCACAGAAAGACAGCAGGCAAAGAGAAAGATTGAGATTGAGGGACAAACAAACCGAGAGAGAGAGCGGAAGGAGAGAGAGAGAGGAAGGAGAGAGAAGGACAGACAGACTGACAGACGGGGCTGAAAGAGAGAGAGACAGAGAGGCAGGGACAGACAGACAGCAGGACGAGAGAGAGACAGAGATCGAGGGACAATAATTTGGTTTCGAAATTTATTCTGAAAATATACAATCATTCACTCCTGAAAAATATCGAGTTCAAATTATACATTATGTACAATATTGTAATCAACATATGGCTAATCATCAAAAATAAAAAAAACTGTACTGGGGGACACAGCTGGCTGTGCTGTTCTGGACAGAACACACTGAGGTCCAGTTTCCACCTCCTGCAGGATCAAACAGCACCTCCACTGGCTCTCCAGTGAACAGAGGGACAGACAGAGAGGCTTCAGGCTGCAGGGTGACATTGTCTCTGTGAGCTGAAAGACAATCAGGACAGAGGATGATATAAGAACACACTCTGTCAAGAATATAGAGCCCTCTAGTGATCCTACTGTAGACCTGCTCACCACCCACAGTGACGATCACAGTGCTGATACTGCTTCCATTAAGGTCCCTCACTGTGTAGTTGCCCTGATCAGCTGGAGTGAGGGAGCGGAGTGTCAGAGAGCTGTTCTGCACTGACACTCACTGTTCGTACCTGGGGCCAGGGAGCCCTGCGCTGCTCAGTAAGACTATACGATTCCGGACAGATCGTGCAGGATCAAACAGCACCTCCACTGGACCAGCAGTGTGGAGGGGGGAGACAGAGAGGCACCAGGCTGCAGGCTGTGGACTTCTGAGTGAGCTGAAAAGGGACAGGTAGAAACATGTTGAATATTTAGTTTTACAACAATACCTTGAGTTTGGACTGCGATCAGCTTCATTTTGTATTTCAGCTGTGAAAATGCAATTTCAAAAATGCACGCCACAGTCATGTTAGGTTCAAGTTACAGTTGCATCACAACTCAATACATTTGCAATTCACTTCTGAGATAATTGTTCCTGGTGTTTGTGTTGTGTATGCCTTGCAATGGAGGGGTGAGAAATAATGGACTTATTACATTATAATGAATAATAATTGCTTACACTTATATAGTGCTTTTCTGGACACTCCACTCAAAGCGCTTTGCAGGACATGGGGACTCCCCTCCACCACCACAAATGTGCAGCATCCACCTGGATGATGGGACGGCAGCCATAGTGCACCAGAACGCTCCCCACACACCAGCTATGAGTGGGGAGGAGAGCAGAGTAATGAAGCCAATTCATAAATGGGGGTTATTAGGAGGCCATGACTGGTAAGGGTCAATGGGAAATTTGGCCAGGACACTGGGGTAAAACCCCTACTCTTTTCGAGAAACACCCCGGGATTTTTAATGACCACAGAGAGTCAGGACCTCGGTTTTACGTCTCATCTGAAGGACGGCACCTGTTTACAGTTTTTCCAGTGTCCCCGTCACTATACTGGGGCATTAGGACCCACATGGGCCACAGGGTGAGAGTTCCCCCTGGTGGCCCCACTAACACCTCTTCCAGCAGCAACCTTAGTTATTATTGTGAAGAATGAAAGAATATTAGGAACATGAAAAGGTTGAATGTTTTAAATGCGTTTTTTTACTGAAACATCCGCTACAGAGATGCGCACACACGTCATTACAAACGCACACCTGCACAGAGACGTCCTCAAGCGCCTTGTTCACAATTATGGGCTCCAATAGGAACAAAAAACGCCAGCCTGACAACTCGAGCATTCAAACCAAGAACCCAACACGTACTTATGTTGGCAGCCTGTGCAGAAAAGCAGAAAGAACCACAAGCCTTCTCTATTGGGAGGAAAAACATACACTCCCTCTCTCACACTCCTGATTTCCTTAAATAGCTCATTCTTCATCTCTGACTCCTACATACAGTATAGCAGCGCTCAGTCTGCTTTGAATAAGCCATAAATCTAAGATTTGTTTTATCTGTTCCTCTTGTCTAGGCCTAGAGCTGCTTTTCATAAAAGAGCTGTTTGCATAAATAGCTAGGGTTACAGCTGAAGACACCAGCTTCATCCCCCAGTGTGTTATACGTCGGGAGCAAGAGAAGAGGGCCAGGCCATGCCTTTTCATAGATTTTTCTTCTGAAAAGTCAGTTTCTCAGAGGCAGATTTAGCCCCTCATGCATTGTCGAGAGATAGACACGCCCGCGCGCGAACAGTTAGAGCTGCACCCTCACACAGAGTCAGACCCGCACAGACACGTCCTCTTGTTTAAACAAATACACAAACCTGACGGCGCTCACAATGATCCAGACACACACACACACACACACACACACACACACACACACACACACACACACGACATCAGTAGTCACTCTTGCACACTGGACCCCAGCTCAGTCCTCACCTCCAGCTCCTGCAAACCGCTTCGAACAAACTGCATTAAGAAAATTAGGTTGCGTTCCGGTAGCAGGCCATCCTGGGCACCAGTGTGAGTTACACACTCATTTGTAAAAGCCCTTCCGCATCGTCGGGCATGCTTCACAGTGCTGGACCTGGGGTGTGGGTGCTGTCTGTGTGGAGTTTGCATGTTCTCTCCCTGGTCTGTGGGGGTTTCCTCCAGGTGCTCCAGTTTCCCACAGTCCAGGGACAGGCTGCCACTTTCACTGGGCAGTGCACCGTCACCGTGGCAGCATGGTGGGTCGGATCTGATTTCAGTCTTTATTTCCTTTTTTAGAGATCCTGTAACCAGGACCTGTTCACTGCCATGACGGACACAAGGAACAATAAAGCCGAAGTCTTGTTTCCCACAAGAAACAACAAAACCGAAGTATTGTTCGATGTGCCGGTACAAACTTTTAGGTTATATAGTCCTTCCTTGCTGCTTCAGACGTCATTCGGTGTTATGGTAAGGGGGGGGTCGTGGTATTTGGCCAGTTAAGAGACCCTGGCCAAATGGTCAGTTTAAGATTATGCCCCCTCGCATCTGGAATCCTTATCAGTTAACCCCCTTTCCTGCCATAAACCCCTGTTGCTTAGAAGTCTAATTTTCAGGCAGAACTGACTTAAGTTAACCCTATTTACATCTTGTCTCTTACTTCAGCCCTCTTCCATTTGCTAGTTAAAAGTTGTACAACCCATTTGTATGCGACAAAAGAAGCCAGTCTGTTTCCGCCCGGTTTCGAACCAAGGGCCTTTCGCATGCGAGGCGAACATGATAACCACTACACTACGGAAACGGTGGTAAGATGTGCCCAGCGGCTCAGTGCTGAGCTTCGCCAATGCGTTTCAGCTGCTTCCAGTGCCTTTATTGGAGTGCGCTGATGGACCGTGCTCTCTCTCCAGAGACCAGCACGCCTGTCATGGACGGAGCAGGAAAGGCGGTGCCACATTCTACAGCCCTCTCCACGCAATCGGGCTACTGAAGTGGAGAAAATCGCCTCTCCAGAAAGTGCAAATATCATAGAGGTAGAGGTAGGGAGAGAGGAGGAGTACAAATTCAAGCAGAGGCCTGAGTGGAGCACTGTCGTATGGCCCTGACATCAATCCCTCAACTCTCTGCATAAAGCAGTGTCTTATGGCCATAACATCCCATCCCCACTACTCTCAGTGGAAAGCACTGTCGTATAACCATGACATCCCACCCCCACCACTCTCTGCATAAAGAAGTGTCGTATGGCCCTGACGCCCACCCCTCCACTCTCTGCGTTAAGCTGTGTTGTCAGGCCCTGACATCCCACCTCCGCCACTCTCTGCGTAAAGCAGTATCTTCAGGCCCTGACATCCCACCCCCGCCACTCTCTGTATAAAGCAGTGTCATATGGCCCTGACATCCCACCCCCACCACTCTCTGTGTAAAGAAGTGTCGTATGGCCCTGACACCACCCCTCCACTCTTTGCGTTAAGCTGTGTTTTCAGGCCCTGACATCCCACCTCCTCCATTCTCTGTGTAAAGCAGTGTCATATGGCCCTGACATCCCACCCCCACCACTCTCTGCGGAAAGCACTGTCATATAGCCCTGACACCCACCCCTCCACTCTTTGAATAAAGCAGTGTCGTCAAGCCCTGACATCCCACCCCCGCCATTCTCTACGTAAAGAAGTGTCATATGGCCCTGACACCCACCCATCCACTCTCTGCATTAAGCTGTGTTGTCAGGCCCTGACATCCCACCTCCGCCACTCTCTGTGTAAAGCACTGTCGTATGGCCCTGACATCACACCCCCACCACTCTCTGCGTGAAGCACAGTCATATAGCCCTGACGACCACCCCTCCATTCTTTGCATAAAGCAGTGACGTCAAGCCCTGACATCCCACCTCCGCCACTCTCTACGTTAACCCCTGTTAACTCGCTTGCTGAATGATCTCTCAAGAAATCCCTGGTGAGATTCAACAGGTGTTTTCTTCAACAGCCACTAAAAGTCTGATGACCTTCTCTGGATTTCCTGAATATGATGTAAAATTAGTTCAAATCATTTGGTAGTTAACAGAACAAAATGCTTTGGAGGTACATTTAAAACAGCAGAGCAACACTGTAGCACTTCGTGTGTGACTGAGTTTAATTGTGTAAACCTGTCTCTCTATGAACACGAGCAAAGAGTTCTCACTCAACAGAAGATTGCGATGTGAGCACAATAATGTAAGACATCTGGTGATGCCAGGGATTGAACTCGGAACTTCATACATGAAAACCATTGAACTACATCCCCTATGGCACAGATGGTGGAACTGACTTAAAGATGTGCATATGTTCACTGACCACAATCCACCCTTCATGAATAATTGAAATGAATAATTTATTTTTATATCCAGTCACATGGGCGACGGTGGTTGATTCTTCAATGGGGGAGAGCGTTTTTCTACCTCCTTACTCGACTGTCTTTCAATTATGTTTTCCTTGAAATCTTTTTGCATCTTTTAAGTGCTTGCGATTAAATTACGCATAGAAAAACAGCAGTACAGTTGATGTTCATGGACCGATGCACACAACTCCAGTGATAAAGCCCTGTCTGTAAATATTGTAGAAGAACGTTAAAGGGCGAAACAACGCTCCAACCACGGGAATGGTAACAAGAAGGATCGTGTTCTTATTTAATATGTGCTTTTGAATTGCCTTGTCAATACACACAGGCTTTAGAGATGGACAAATAATTTACAGTGGTGTTTGTAAACAAAGATGGAACATGTTTTTTTCTATACCAGGAAGAAAGGAGCAGACTCTTAAACTTTAAGAGACAGAAACAATACCTCATCACAGCTAACACTAATTTAAACAACATCACAACAGAAGAGTGAAGCCTTGGGTGAATCAAATTAGTTTTCATTGGTCGTCTGTGTCTTCATAACTTTGTAGGTGAGAGAGAGGATTGCGAAAATGTGCGGGTGCTTCTTAGAAGTGTGTTGGTAGTACAGGTGACTTCCAAATAATTGAGCCGGGTTTTAATCCCGGCCAGTGCATCCCCAAACCTTTTCAAGATAATCATTTATCCGGTAGCACATCTCCTGAAACTAACATTCGAGGTAGGAAGCGTGCTCTTAAACACCAAAACACTCAAAAAGGAAGAAGCAGATCTCTGTACACAAGACAGTAGTGCGATATTAGAATTTCTGAGTTCTTGATGGATTCAGGCTCCTTCTCAGAGGTCCTTGCTCGCCAAATAACTTTACATCTGAGGAAGAGCACCACGGAAAAAAAACCCAACTCAACAAGCGAGCGTGTTGGTTGCTCTTGCTCTTAATGCAAGGAGCTGTTTTTTTTCCTTGCAATAATCATTATTAACCAAAAACAGCAGCACAGGTAAGTCGCATTTGTGATTATGTCACTTCTCTGCTTCAGCAAGGTCAATAAAAGACTCTGAAAGTAGTAAAGCAAAACTGAACTCAAAATCATATTAGGAATTCTGAGCGATATATCCATACAGGTAATCCAATAAGAACGTTGAAATATTTGAATATCATCTCTCTATATATTTCGCTGCTTTTTACCCGGAGTAAAACTATTGGATTGAAGGAATGCTAACCGCTGGGTTAAAATGTATAGTTGTTATTTGGAGAAATCTGTAAACTCGTGATCTTATATGTTTTAAAAGACAGCACAGGGAAAAACGACAGTGCTGATTATTTTCCAGAGACAGAGCACTGATGACCTCTCCGAGCTGATTGATAAAGCCCACCCAGTGGATACTCTAGCAGAACGTCAAAGAACATTCACCTTTGTATCCAAAGAAACGACAGGAACAACATCAGGAAGCACAATCAATTCCCCTTTTAAATCTTTCCTGTAAGGTATGCTATGTGAATCCATGAAGTTAATCCTCTGATCTCTTTTGATCACGAACAAAGTATTTCTGATGGAGCGCTATGTTCAAAGATTTAATAAGCTTTACCCCTGCCAACGATTCGGCGTGAAGAATTAAAAGTTTCACAGACAAAAGCAGCTCACCACCACAGCCAATATTAAATGTACTTGCCGGTACACTATCATGTGCACTGCCTCAAAAGTGATCTCGGCAGACGTTGTTCCCTACATAAAGCTGAACGTGCCAAAGAGAATTTCTATTGAGAAAAAATATTTTTTCTGCCTTGATGTTAAGCCTGTCTTTTAGAAAGTCTATCTCTAAACACCTCCCGCAGCCTAACAAAAAGCGCTTTTACTGATTGTATTGCAGGTCTTAAAACATTAATATTTGGCAGCAGTGGGATTCAAACCCACGCCCCTAGAGAGACTGGAGCCTAAATCCAGTACCTTAGACCACTCAGCCACGCTACCTTCCTTCATACCCATCTTCACATTGCTGGCTTGGACTAGGGGGGGCTTCAGCTCTTGTCGTCAGATCTAATGATATCATGACGTGGAAGTGACTGCACCTTCATCTTCCGAGATGCTTTCAATAACACAAACGCTACTTTCACTGGCACAAACACAGCAATAATGAAGGTGGTGGGATTCATCCTTTGTGCTGTTTCTAGGGGTGTAACTCTACGGTGATCTGCTGACTTGAAGAGCAAAAATCAAAATCCTCTGCTATTACTGTTGCTTTTTTCATAGTTTCTTCAAATCCTTCATTTGAACGTAGATTTTGAAGGATATTGATGATAATACCACATAAATTGTGGTTTTCTTGTGATCGCCAATTTTATTCAAATAACAGCCTTTTTTACAGTTCCTTGCGTGTTTCACAAGGTATAATAGCCCCCTTCGCATCCTCAGCTAACATATTTTAAAATTACAATAGCTTATACAGCATGCATGTTTACATTTATATTAAAATTAAAGTAAATATACAAGAATACATACAGTGCTAACCCAATAATTCTTGTCAGGTTCTGCAACAAATCTGCGTTGTTATTTTAACATGTTTCAGCTGAGGGTGCAACAGGAGTATAAATGAATTTTCCCGCCAGCCATTCAAAGACCAAATTCCATGAGTGAACATTATTTTCTCAGATGTTGCCGGCATTGGACTTTGCCGGTGGTATTGAATTATGTCCACAACTGTTGTAGTAGTTCCTTCTTGAAATTCGACACGTGCAAAGCACTCGTAATATCATAGGTGTTAAAGTTCGCTGAGTCTATTCGAGTCATGGTGTGTATCCCTGCCTATCATTGGGAGACGGGTAACTTTTTTACACTCAGATTCCAATCTTCAATGCTTTGTGTGAGAGCTTACATAACTTTCATTTTCTCACAATTTCTGACGATTGTTCCAAAGGGGCACCCTGTCAATTCCGAATACTTTTCAAAAATCTGCCTGCATGTTTGATTATTGTCATTTCACTTAGAAAAAGTTCAATATTGATCATAACTAAAGAAAATAATGATCACGAACAAAAAAGGGATAAAGATGCAAGTCGATCTTGAATCAGAGCTGGGTGAAATGGGCTTCTGTTCTGATATGGTTGTATGAGAAACAGGAGGAATCGCCAATCTCCTATAGAACATGAGTTGAATCAGGAGTGAGACATTTAGTATACTCGTGCATATGTCAACGCCTGACCTACATCGTAAAACTAACATTAAGTTGTCAGAGACATTCATTTATATACAAACAAGAGACAGACCAAGTAATAATTCTACATTAGTTCAGGTGGGTAAACCTGAACTAACTAACTAATAAACCTTTTAATAATTCTACATTAACGTGTCCTACATTGATCAGACTAATTGACATGGTCTGATTCAGAGCCTGTGCAGTTCGTGCTAATTACAACAAGGACAGTTCTGATCCCTCATCACCGAACTGAACACAAGTTCAGCTGTTCTCCAGTTTTGTTACGCATGGTTTTTCATTGCAATTGAGTTCAGAGCTGGAGCTGATCTCCAGACAGTACAGTGTTTTGGGTAAGTTGTCGAAATTCGCATGAGGCTGCAGACAACTTACCCAAAGTGTTTTCTATAGCTTTCAGGTGGAGTTCATTTATATAAAACAACGTAAGTGGTATAAACGCAACAAGCCAGACGGCAGTCCAACTTATAATTTTCTGACGCGAGGCCTGACGCGTTATTCATTATGCCACTGACCCTGCTATTGTAGTGCTAAAAAACACGTTTTCTACATTTATGTCTGTTCACTCTAAAAACTCTAAAAAGGACAAAGGGTTTGTGTGTCCCGCTAAAATTCCGCTTCATTTCGAATGCAAATAAAAACCGTTTTGTTCCAAGAAATCATAGATTTGTCACATCCTTCATACTATACTTCTCTCTTGTATTAGTAAAGCATTTTGATTTAAACTGAACAATATATGAAAGGTTTCATCTATACACTTACACATAATAAGTATACGAATAAATACTCGGAAGAAGCCGCAGCTCAGGTATTAGAGAGATTTAAAATCGGATCGGAGGATTTAGAGTCCAGACTGCAAACCAACAGCTTACACAGGTCTTTTATAGAACCCTTTTGATTTCCTCTACTTTGTCCCTGTGATGTCATTGTCCTGCTCGCAGCCGAGCCCGACACACGTCTGGTTTCTGTCGCTTGACGCACACCCTGCGGTCCATGCGGGTCCTAATACCCCAATACAATGAAGGGGACACTAAACTGTAAACAGGTGCCGTCCTTCGGCTGAGATGTAAAACCGAGGTCCTGACTCTCTGTGATCATTCAGGAGAATGGTGGTGGTGGAGGGGAGTCCCCATTACCTGTAAAGCGCATTGAGTGGAGTATCCAGAACAGCGCTATATAAGTGTGCGTAATAATAATAATTATTATTATTATTATAATTGTAATGTAAAATGCAATAAAAAAAAAATATCAAACTTTGATTCAAAATAGATTAATGTAAAAACTGATAAAGCTAATGCTTTTTTCAGGGCTATAGCTGTAGCTGCGAGAAGGTTAAAAGCGCACAAGTGATCTGTCTTTCGTCAAAGTAATTGCCAGAGCAGTAAGACGCAGAGCACCATCCAGCAGCTGTAGACGATGTTCAGGGAAGAGCTAATTCTGTTTTTAGCACAGGGAGTGAGAATGAGCTCAGTCCGGCTCCGAGCAGAATCCATCCTGGTTTGGTTACAGTGCGCCTGAGGATCTTTGGATCGCAACGTAAAAAAAACAATTGCTCACATCGTGTGACTTCCACGACAGGAAGGAAAGATATCACTTAAAAAAATCAGAACTGAAGATTTGGATCCTGGGCCTCAATTTGATCAAATTATTAAAATAATAATTATTAAAATATCAAATTGTGTTTCTGCAACATTTCGTGCACAGTACGCCATTTTTATCTAAAAATAAAACAACAGTCACAACGAGAACTTATACGCAGTCTGGGGTATATTCCCCTTTTATATTTTTGCCACTTTATATCGAACCTGTTATACTCCCAGAAGTGCACAGTACCTTGTACAAATGTACAATTCACCACTGGTATAAACAGATGTGTGCCCTGTTTGCCTTTGTAAGCATTTGTTTAAAAAATAAGTTCACAATACGATAAAAACACAGAAAGCACAAACTTCATAATACAACGATACAAAATCAATACCAAATCATTATGCCAATTAAGTACCTATCCTTTGAAAACAGAGAACACCTTTATATCTACAAAAAACTTGACATTTGTATGTATTTTTGAATTACAAAGCAGACAGAGTAGTCCCTTAATTCAAAGATCGGATCTTGGCCAAAACAAGACAATCAGACGTGGGCTGAATTCGGAACAGGAACCTCTACTTCGTCGTTTATTGAACTTTTGATAAATGTCTGAATGAAACAGATTCGCTTTTTTAACTCTTTGATTAAAGTACACAAAAAGCACCTTCCTTCGAGCCGGAATCGAACCAGCGACCTAAGGATTCCCTACTGACTCCACTACAGTCCTCCGCTCTACCAACCGAGCTATCGAAGGGATGTCAAGCAATGCCCCCTAGCACATACTGCCCAATGTAGTGAAATGTTCCGGGTGATTTAAATCCCACTTCGACATCAAGTTTCCAACTTGTTTCCTTAGTCTTGTTTACCTTGAATTTAAGCCACGAACCAGGATTCTACTGTATAAACTTCCAGGGATATTACAAAATGTTTGATGGGGCATCAATCATTCCAGGCGGAAATTGACTCCTTTTTTTTCTCGAGGGATCATATTAAACATGTCATTAGTATCGAGAGGAGGATCACCATGAGACACAAAACAAATAGTTTCTTTCTGTCTTTATTAGAAAGTAGCGTTTGTGCTACATTAATAATATTTTCGTGGAAATAAAGAAGTTTCAAAATGTGGTTTTGAGTTAAATATTAGCGTGTTCATGTAATTAGTTTGTGTTTGTCATTACTATATATATATATTGCCATGTTACTAGAATTTGTAACTGAAGTTTACTAGTTGTGTTTTTTATGATGGTTAGACATTTGTTGATTACAATATTGTATATAATGTATAATTTGAACTACATATTTTTCAGGTGTGAATAGTTGTATATTTTAAGAATAAATTTCTAAAATAAATCATTGGCTTTATTTACTAGTTTCTACACCTATAAAAATCTTTCTTTGATGTATAATAGACCTTTAACTATATATGTATAGTAGTCTTCTAAATTTATCCGTATAATAGAACTACAACCATTTATGTATAATAAACATATAATCAATTTCATTCTAGACCAGTTACGGAGCACAGTTACACGTCTGGTATGCGTTCAATAGTCGTATATTCTACATCTTTTGCCCACTGGGATGTGCCGATTTTAACTTGGCAAACCAAGATACACATTTTCTAATGAAACCTTAATTAAAAGACAGTTTGTTTCTCGAAAGCGTGTTATGTAAAAAAAGAGAAAAACGAAAATATATGGATGGTAATCTTTCAAAGCTGAAGATTTTACTTTTGAAAAATTGACATTTTATGTACTGTATGCAGATGCATTCGCTGGTTTTAGAACTTTGCTGTACTTCCTGAATCATTTTCAGTATTATAAAGTGGGTGTAGATTTTTCTTTCAGGTTAGGACGCGAGTGTGTACATGTGTTTGATTTTCGTTTCACTGATTCTCATTGAAGATTTGGGAATTAACGACGAAAGAATCAGTTGCCTCGGAAAGCAGAAGGTTTGGTTCTCAACGATATTGAAGACACGCCCATGTAGAGCAGCGGGTGATGATTTGTGCTATAAAAGACCAAGTGCTCAAAGTGACGTCTGCGTTTACCGTTTAGACTTTTCATCTCGGGCGCACTTTTAGAAAGCAAAGATAGAGCAGTTGTGTTGAATCACATTATAACAGCTGTCAGCAGAGTGGCGCAGCGGAAGCGTGCTGGGCCCATAACCCAGAGGTCGATGGATCGAAACCATCCTCTGCTATGTACACTTTATGCACGATTGATAAGCATACCATCAGTTTAATGAAGTGCATTAAAACTGTTTTTTTCTCTCGTGTGTATGAAAGCTTCACACTTAAGGTACTCTTTCATCTTTACCAATAGCAGATGCCCAAATGTATCTTTGGTTGTTCTGCGATCCTTCATAGTTTCCTCAATTCCTTCAAATGAACATCCATATCAAAGCAATTATGTATATATATATATTACAATTAAGGTACATATTAAAAATATCAACGCACATTTGTATAATGCTCATTTAATAATGATTGTCAAGGATTGTCAAGTTCTCCAACAAATCTGTGTTCTAATTTTAAAATATTTTTGCTAAGGATACAACGGGTGTATAAATGAATTCTCCCAACAGCCAGTTAAAGAAAAATTCCACACGTGAAGATGGTTTTCTTGGACATTGACTTAGGTACTTATTTGTTTACTTGTTGTAGTTGCACACGAGTAAAACACAAAGATTTCCTGCCACATTCAAGAGGGTTTGCGAAGAAATCCCTTCAATTTTTAGCGGAGATTTTGTTTACATCATCACAATCTGAAGCACGTCCCTGAGTACGTTTGACCCACCAGCCCTTTGTTTAACAGCTGCACAGGGACACATTCCCGTTGCTTTTCACAACTCACATGTTTGTAGTTAAAGAAAATAAAATACTGTCATTTTCCTGCCAGCTGGCAGTATTTCTTCTGCACTGACTAAGAGTAACCAAGAAGTTCATTTCATCTTTCGCAGGCTGTAATCTACAGAAAAGGAAGTGAATACTTGTATTAAGCTAAATCAAGCCGACGGAGTTGCACTGCTGTTGTTTTTCTCCACTTTTCGTTAAAAGGAGAAAAAATCACTGGCATTTTTTGGAAGCATTTCTTCTGTCCTGAGAAGCAAGATTTGTATTTTATCTTTCAGAAGTTGTATGAATTTCTTGAAGTTCAGAAACAACTTGTTCCAGAAAAGAAATTAACACTTGCTTCAAAGTAAATCAAGACGTCGGTGTCTCTTGCTGTGTGTGCTCTTATCTGTCCATCTCTCTATCCTCTTCTCTCTGGCAGTCTGTGTAGAGTATCTGAAGGGGATGTAACACCACTTGGAAAAGAAAAAAATTCTCAGGAAAATTCTCAGGCAGAATAAAAAATCATTATTCTCTTCTCAGTGAGATTCACAGCTCAGACTCACACTCAGACAGGATCTCAACTCCGTACTGCTCTCTATCCTCACAATCCAGAACCAGAAGATATTCAGACAATCAGTGCTGCTACATGAACAATATCAGACAGAACAGCCTGGACTCATGTCACATTTCCCCCTTTTATCTTTCCTCCCAGCCCTCTTAGAGACATAGAAGAGCTCCTGGTTCTCCTCTCTGTGAACTGGGCTCAGGGGTCACTGATCTGGCAGTTGTGGGCTCTGTTCCAGGTCGAAAGCAAGAAGGATCTATTAACGCTTTCCAGGACTTCCAAACTCTTCAGTATTACTTTCTTTACTGTATGTCAGCCTCCCAAAATGTTTATAAATGTTTTATGAGTGTGGAATTATCTTATTATTTATATACAGTATTTATGTAATAAACAACAGTAGTGACACTATGATCGGTATATTGATTATTTGTAGCCTATGGTCCGATGGTCGTGTCTACAATAGTGACCATTTGACCAGTCTGTAGCTCTGAGCAGTGGGACTCAGATCACACAGAAGACCCGCCTGTGTGTGATTCCATACCAGCCCTGGGATTCAGCTACTCTCACAAATGTCTCACAGACCGTCTTATAAATTTACAATTAGATGAAGTCATGTAACAGTTTTACAGATAATTTAAATAATCAGACAGCAGTTTTGGCAGTGGATACATCTCCACATGGGAGAAAGGAACTGAAATATATGTGCTCACTGTAAAGTAGGAAGAGGTGGTCAGACAAGCAAAACAACTTTGCAGATAATGTGAAGTGACATTGTTTTGTGTCAATCAGCTCACAGATTTCGCTTCATGTGCCTTAAGCTGTGCAATTTGTATGGTTGTTGAATGAGATTGATTTCTTCACAAGCCCAGTCAATTGACAGTGGAGAGCTTGCCGACACACACCTTCATGAAGACTCTCTTCATTGTCAAGTCGCCTCCTTTGCATACAATAGTAGCACCGACACTAAGAGAAAGGATGAGAAATAGCGTTTATCAAGCGATTGCAGTGTTTGTTTGACTGAGGATCCTTGTGTGCTGAACTGGCCTCTGGAGAAGTGTAGTGCAGTAAAACAGAAGGTTTGTGTCACTCAAGATTGTTACAGAACAGAACAATACAATTACAATACTTTTATGAGAGTAAATATTACTGGTGCATCACAGTTCTTATAATGGTGAAAACAGGAGCACCTTCTCTACATTTTTGACTGAAGTATTTAAATGGAAAGAAATACTATCACTATGCAATTCATAAATGCAATTGACCTCCTCTAAATGTTCTAGTTTGATGAAACAATGTATGGAATTAGGTGACAATATCGGAATTCATTCAAATGCTCAGGATTAATTTTCAGCAACAAAAAAAGTGCTCGGAAATATTTTACAAGAATGAAACCTTACATTCACCTAAATAAACATTCACCATCTACATTAGCAGAGAACAGTAGGACAGAAGGTTAGTGTCACTGGACACTGCATCAGAGAGGCCGATCTCTCTCCCTCATTATGCAGGCTTACCCACTCATGATGAACTGTCCTCCAGCGATACTCAGCTGCCATCATCGACTCAGACATGACGTTCATGTACATATTATACCTTAATATGGCACTGCGTTACAATAATTTGATCAAAACAACTGGTGAAAAAAAAGATAAAGACTTTGTCCAAAAAAGAAGCATTTATACCTTTCCTCTCCTACCAGCCATTACAAGTCACCTAGTTTTTAATTTAGAGCTAGATTAAAGCTCTAGTCTCTTTGGGGGTGTGAGTTGGAATCCCACTGCTGCCAAATAAGAAGCAAAAAACACACATTTGCTGCAGAAGTAACAGGAGAATTTGTGCCATTCAGCCTCATAGCGTGATGTCATTTTCTCAGGCTCATTTTTAGATGCTTGTGATCGAATCTATGATTCTTATGAGTGTGCCCTCCATAAAGGTAGCACAGATATAACGTGCCAAGTTTTCAGAGAATCGCATTAAATACAGGTCAGAAGAAGGCGACAAAGTGTCCGCTAGGCAGTTCAGCTAATCAACGGTGTTCTCTGTTGTTTAGGTCCAGAATGACACCCGTTACAACCAGGAAACACACAGTGTCAGGCATCAAAAAGACTTCCCAAAACCCTGATCCTCTCCTTGATCCGGTGATGGCATCCAGACATTTCCTGCAACAAAGCCAGGATACGGTCTTCAACAACACGAGTGAAAGGCTAATTCCCAGCTTTTGCAATCCTTTGCAAAGAAGGACCGCATGTGCTCAGTGTTAAATGCGCTGTTCATTATTATTATTAATAATAATAATCTATACATTATATAGTGCCTTTAAAGGTGGCTTTTCAAAGTGCTTTACAGAATGAAACCAATAAAGTTAAAAAATACACAAGATAAGCAGGATGAGAATACACAGTTAGAGGAGACAATAGATGGTGGTATTAAATACAGTAGGAACAGAGGGGTAAAGAATAGTTCATTAAAGGCTCTTCTAAAGAAGAGGGTTTTGAGTCTGGATTTGAAGGAGTTTAGAGAAGGTGACTCTCTGATATCCTTGGGAATAAAGATCCAGAGCTTTGGTACAAAACAGGAGAAGGCCCTGTCACCCATAGAGTGTAGATGGACTGGGGGACAGATAGGAGACCAGAATTAGAAGAGCGAAGGTTGTGAGGTGGGGAGTAGGGCGATAACCCAGACAGGTACTGTGGTGTCAAGCCATGGAGAGCCTTATAGGTGAGCATGAGGATTTTGAAGTTGACAGGAAGCCAGTGCAAGGAGTCCAGGACAGGAGTAATGTGATCACAGTCCAGTGCTAATTTCTTTCTTGTGGCTGCTGGTTCATTTTCAACTGTGGACTCTTAAGAAGTCCTTTATTTGACTTGATCAACACTGATCCCTAGAGGATTTTGAAAGGTTGAATCAAAATGATACATGACTCTGGTGGGACTCGAACCCACAACCTTTGAATGACTTCATTCTATCAAAGCCTAGAAGTCCAATGCGCTCTCCATTGCGCCACAGAGCCAACCGATACATCGCTATATAAAACAGCTACAGAAAGCTGTAACTCATGCTTCTCCCGTTGTCTTTAAATTAAGCTCCATAAATATTGACAATGAGTGGCCTGTTGTCTACGAATAGATACCGCTGGGATTCACACCCAGGGTCTCCTGGTTTTTAGTGAGGCGTCTTAACCAGCTAAGCCATGGTGCCAAACCTGCTAAATGTTATCCACAACTTCAACCACCTGTGAGAAACGGGCAACTGCAGTGTTACGCCTGCTGGCTGAACAGATAATCCTTTTCGAAGTTTAAGGAGAGGATTTCTTTGTCAATTCAATTAAACATTTTAGAAATGCTGAACGATTGATGTGTTTCACGCGCAGAAATATTTTATCGTTACGTACTTTTTCTGTGCAGTAAGTTCTCCTTCAACTCCGCCCAACAACAGAGGTCGTTTTTAATACAGGAGTAAAGGCACACTGCACATCAGCAAAACATCCCGTACAGGTTTAGGGAGAGCGACATCAGTGATTGGAAGGTTGGAAGTTTCGGGTCACTTTTTTATTATAGATTCAAGCAGCCCTGAATACCTTTTCAAGAAACATTTCAGAATCCCAGTCACGTCCAGTATGATTGCTACACAGGTCTACAGTATACAATCAGAATACTGTTTGTGCATTATATAAAACACACCGCCCAAAGCATTTCTAAAACAGGAATTACATGTTTCTGAATGGCCCTCCTTTATAAATAAAATAAAAGGTCTGAAGCCTGCTCCAAAGAAGCACTTTATTCAGAGCTGACAAAGATGTGATAGGAAACATCTCGGAAAATGAAGATGCAGTCATTTCCACGCGTCGCACAACAAGAGCTGAACCCACCCGACGTTCTCAAGAGAGTAAGGTGTAAGGAGTGTGGCTGGGTGGTCTAAGTGCTGGGTTTGTGCTCCATTTTCTTCGCTGGGTTAGGTTTGAATCTTGCCACTGCTAAGTGTTGGTGGGTTAAGACCTTCCTTCTATTGCGACGTCAATGGGTAAAAGCTTTGCTTGGCAGTCTGTCGAGAGACTGAACTAGGTGTTTCAAGATAGTCTTTGTCAGCTTAACATCAAGGCATAAAAAAACCTCATTTTGTGTTCCCAACAGCAATGCTCTTTGGTCCCTTCAGCATTATGCAGGGAACAACATCTGCCGTGATCACTTTTGAGTCAGTGTGAATCGTAGTGTGCCGCAATTGTTTTTAAAATTGGTTCTGTAGTGTAAGAAAAACTGGCCGTTCAGGGACGCCAAATATGTAACTGTAGTGGCTCTCTGAAGGCACCAGTTCTGTAGGGTTTGGGCATTTACTGAGACAATTATTTATTGTAGCAGTAAATCACAAAGTTGATTCTTTTGATGGCTTTAGAGTCCAACCATGCGACATAACTCAAACAACGCACACACACAGGTGCTAATACACGAGGATACATTTATTAATACATAGAATATGCATGTAAACCTAACAGATCTTATCGAGAGGGTTATCAGAATACAAAAGATATATATTCAATCAGTTACAAAGTGTTACACATATCAAGAGGACATACGTTCAGTATATCATTCATTAAGACCGTTTCGTAAAGTGAACTTGGTTACAACTTCTACATTAGATACTCAAAACAAGTACATAACTCTTAGGAATTAAATTGATATCAACTGGTTTGGATAACAATGGAATTCTCGAGCTGTAATGCAGTGAAGTTGAATACTCATCCAATTTCTGGGGATTCAGATCTCCTGCGGGCACAAACAAACAGTTGCAGGCTGTTGCTGTCCAATCCGCGCTCTCTGGCTCGGTGCCAGGCTGTGCTGTGCGGCTTGTGACGGTGCACTGCTGATGCTCACTGTTGGCTTTAACTAGCAAAGTTTGTGCACAGGAGAAAAGATGACTGTGGGTCCCAGAAAGTCAGGAAGAGGACCGGTTCGTTCCTGATGAAGAGCTAGTTCTGAATAGTGATTCAGCTGTCCACAGTTCCGACCTGTTCACGAGGCCTGCTGCTGGTTACTCTCTGGCAACCTCCACTCTAGACTCTTAGAACAAAGGAAAGTTCTGGCACTCGGACACACTGGCCGTTCCGTGGTTGTCCGAGCTGAGTCTCAGGATGGTCAGGAGGCACGCTGCGAGAATGTCCTGCCCTTGGGAGCCTTCTGCTCCTGGGTCATCCTGCCCTGGAATTCTCCTTTGAATTCCCTTTAGAACAGTCCACAGAATCCTCTCCAGAATCTTACTGAATCTCCCTGAATCTTACTGAATCTCTCAGGCTCTCTGTGTTGCCTGTTTTTACCTGGAGGAACTTCAGCTCGTTGATTGGCTGAAAGTTCCATGGGCATCAGAGTCCCACGTGGGTTACTCGGCCCTACCAGCCCCTGATTGGTTGATCAAGGTGAAATATGAGTCACTTACTCCTGACACTTAGGAATGCAGTCCAGATGTCCAACTGGCACTCCCTAGACAGATAGGCACCAATGGATGACCATTGATCATGATAGCCAGGCTTAGCTAAGTGCATCCCCTTTGGGAGCTGTCCTTATCAGGAACCTTAAATCAGCCTGCATGAATAGTTTCTCTGTGGCTGCACCACAGAGATGAACACAGAAATGGGGCCTCATTTGGGAAGGCTCAGAACACTTAATTCTTTCTTATTAATAAGCCTCGCCGCTACAGTAGGCATGGTGCATTTGTCTGTGAAACTTGAATGCTGTGCTTTTTCACGCAGAATCATCGGCAGGAGCAAAGCTTATTCAATCTTTGCGCACAGCGCTCCATCAGAAATACTTTGTCCAAGTTTTGAAGAGATTGTGGGATTCTCTGCACACGTTCACATCGCGTACCTCAGACAACACCACCATTCGATGGGAAATTGATTCTACTTCTTGCAGTTGTTCCTGTGGTTGTGATAGTTACAAAGTTGCACTTTCCTCCACCTTCTGCTATAGTATTCATTGGGTGAGCTTCATCAATTGGCTCAGAAAGGTCAACTGTGCTTCGGAAAAAATCAGCAGCAGTGTCTTTATTTTGTCGGTGAGTATGGCTGTCTTTTAAAGCACATGAAAAACACGAGTTTGTGGATTTCTCCAAATAGCAACGAATTCAGTTGTGCAGAGCCTTACTGCTTTCAGAGGGTCTTTTACCGACGCTGCTGTCGTAGAGAAGTGACATAATCACAAACGCAACCATTTGTGCTGGCTGTTTAACTAAGTATTAAGCTTTTTTAACTATCACATGATTTTAACTAATTTAACATCATCTCACACTGCTCACTGAGCTGATGTACGTGCCCATTTCTCAAAAAATTAAATATCATCTGAACTGATTTTTTTCTACTTTAAATGCTTTCCTACTCTTTTAATATTTCAGTTAAATCTTTTATTTTGAAGTACTTTCCATTGATATTAATCCTAGTCCCGATGAATGATTCTGGGACATGGTGCGTCTTGAATAATGTTCTTATAGGTTTCAGTTTGGAAAAGTGCGCTCTCCAGAAGCTACCGAAACCTCTAATGGTCACACAAAGCTTAATGCAATAGCAACGTTTGGGGTTGAAAAAGAATATAACTTGCTATGAATACGAACACTGTTCCAGGAGGCGTGTAAGGACTATTTTGGCTCAGATCACCAATTTACCTTACATTTCTACTCCATTAATATCGCTATTGAATGCTAAAGGTAGGTCCTGGCAATACTTCTTGAGATCTTCTTTAGAAAAATTAAAAAATATATATTTCCAGTACTAAACAAAAAGTAAAAAATACTGATTACGTGCAACTGATAAAATCTCTCTTCCAGGGACGTTGTAGCTACATGCAAATTACAATGGAAAACTTTATCAGCTTTAAAAGTTTCTTTTGCATTTATAAGACGATCAGCATGACACTCAAAACATACCTGTATTCAGTAAGCGGTGAGTCTGCTGGCTGAGCAAGTTGCCTCCTCTACACACAATAGCAGCCCCGACGCTAAGATAAATGAAAAGAAATTGCTTTTATTGGGCACTTTTCATATCCGATGAGCTTGACATCTCCCAAGGGCGATGGAGTTTTTTTGCGACACTGCTTTTCCCTTTTTCCTTCTTTCTGTACTCTGATGGAAAAAAAAAGAGAAATCATGTAAGGGAAAAATGTATTTTTTTTCATGGAGAAAACGTGCACCAGGAATGTTTTGTTTTGAAGAAGTGATTTAACATGATACATGACCTAATTTACTAGAGTAAATGCTCACACTGCAAGGTCTGCTTTACTACAAGAGAGAAGTAGAGTGAAAGATGTCATAATTGCACTGCGTTGTTGAAGAAAACATCTTTTTCTTTGAATTCTAAATCAATCAGAATTTCAAAGTGACACACAAACCCTTTGTCTGTATTAAAGAGATGATATTTTAAAACTGATAAAAATGTAGAAAACACGTTTCTCACTTAGAAATTTAGGATGGGATTATTACTATTACTAGTAATTACTAGTTGCAGTGCTGAACTCACCATGGTGCAATTCAGTTACATGATTGGCCAGTGGTTTCATGGATAACGCGTCTGATTTTGCATCATGAGATTGGAGGTTCGACTTCTACCGGGTTCGTGTGTTTTTAAATCAGGCTACTCAGAAATAGATGTCCATTATGTGAATGAACCGCACCTGAAAGCAAACGTTGGTCGGGTTTCCTTCTTTCCAGCATGAAATAGCAAATCGTTACAAAAAGCACCAGCTAATGTCCAATAGCATTAGTCATTTTAATTAACATGAATATACTGTAAGGTCTTGGTACATGGGATTGGATTTCATCCACAATTTAAAAAAGGGCAAATTATATTTATAGGCTTCAGACACATTTTAATACAAAAGTGACCTAAAACTCTGTAACTTTCAGGTTAGTTTGAACCTGTAATGAAAAAGGGGCCTGAAACTTCCATTCTGTGATGTAACTGTCTCTAAAGTCGGACGTGATGTTTCACGGATGTGCAGTGTGCCTTTTCTCTTGTCATGTTCAAAATGACTTGCTGTGTAATTTCCTGAATGCGTGTCCTGTACTGCTCTGTTATTTCATTTAGATTATCTATGTGGTGTACAGATAAAACCAAACGGCATGGTCTAATTCCTGGGTTCGGCACCAGCTGAACCTGAACATACGTCATCCGATCTCAACATGATTTGAACACACAACCTTTTGATGTGGTATCAGATGCACTACCATCACACCACTCCCCATAAGTGCTTTTAATTCCCCCAAGGAGAAAAATATTTTTTTTCATTCTCTCCTGTGAGAAGCACCGCTCTTCCAACGAGGGTCTCTTCTTCCCAGACCACAGATTATTTTTCCTGTCTGGCTCTCACACAGAGGGCAGACACACTGTCTCCACTAATGTGTTTACTACATCTATAGATCTGACCCCCTTACAGCCCTGATATTCCTGGACAGGATCCCATATTGAGCAGTATTTCTTGCGTTCTGAACTTACAGTGTGTAAACAATGTACTTTATACACAAAGTAAGTGTTTTCGTAACTCTTGGACGTTTTGTCAAAATGTTACTGGCATGCCAAAATCGCCCCCTCAACTGAACAGTCCCACCCCCCTCAGTTTTGGATAAATTGTCAATGGTCAGATAACTACACTAACCCCGAATTCACAGTTACTACATCAGACTGTTTAATGTGCAGGAGGGCTATCTGTCCAGGAACAGCACGTTACATAGTGTCTATGTTTTGGGGTGTCAACATTATTATGACCTTATTTGCTCAGGTGGACCAATGCCTTGCAGTAGTTTATCCTTATACTTACAATCGTTATATAACTAGGACTGTAGTTATAGAAGTTTCTACTTTCTGTTGGTTTTACAATGATTTCTTAATGATTCAGAACCTCGTTACCGTTGATGTTGTTGCAAAAATGAACACATATGGTTGATGCTCCAGGCAAAAATAATCACGTGAGTTCTGATGAACGTGGAACTGTTCTTCATCACTAAATACCAGATTGCTTGTCGTTATCTTCTAACATGAAATACTAATCAGTGGCATGCTTGCGAGAATTCACTTGGATGGTTGCAATGGCTCCATTTAAACCGAAATATCACTACCCCCCTCAGGATTTCAGACCTCCCCCCCCCCTACAGATCATTCCCCTGGCGCCAGTCCTGGGTATAATGATGAACATAGCTGCCTTGCAAGCAGTGAATCTGGGTGTGATTCCCACCTGACCCATCAACAAACCTTTTCCAATGAATCTTTGATCAATTTAAAAAAGTCTTGAAGCTGGTAGGCTAGGGAAGAAGCACTGTTTGAGTGCACTGAGGAAAATGTGCTACTGTGCTGTGCTGCTCCAGTAGCGCAATTGGTCAGGTTGTGGTGCTTTTATAGTGGAGTTATACCGAGGTTGTGAGCTCAATCATCACGTGGAGTATGTTCCGTTTTCAGCTGCAGAAACGTGCTGTTGAATTTATGTCGGTTCTTGTGTTACTTTTTCCTCTCGATGGAGCTGTATTAATGCAGGCACACCTGCTTCCATGTCAAGTTATTTTATCGTTGCTTACAAACCAACACACTGCAGACACCTCTGATATTGTCACTGCTTGTGGGCCACGTGTTCCTGCTGTCAGCCTACCATGATCATACACCTAAAGAAATATTACTGCTGTAGTACAGGAGCGAAGAAACAAAACGAAAGCACACCAAGTGTCAAATGTGTCAAAGCCCTTCCTCGAGGAGAATGGGGTTCAAACCTACTTGTGCAGAGTATCATGTATTAAGAGGAGATTGCCTTAACCACTAGGCCACCTCCATACACACTTCAGCACCCTCCGGACATGAGTTGCCTCTTTCCCCATACTCAAGGGTAATTTTCCTCTTCCACCTACAATTTCAACATTTACCTTGTGAGATGTCAAACCACAGAGCCTGTGCTGCGCTTCAGTGTTAGCTGTAGTGGACACCCCATTGAACATAAAAAGCATATTGAGCTCCTTGGACATAAGCCATTTCTCGTCACTTGCTCAGCGAGCAGGCTCAGCGCACACTGAATGCAGGTGTCTCAGAGCAATTGAGATGTGTCCAAGTGGCTGTAAAAGGGATATCTGATGCCAGTGCCATGGCTTAGTTCTCCGACGGCAGGCATAGCGGCGCGCCGGTTGGAGTATTCTCGGTCGCATTTAATGGCAACGTCATGGCAACATCAGCTCAAACCACCAAATGGAGACAGGCGTGCTGACAAGCTGACCCTGCTGATGCAGAATTAACACTAGGATGTGAGAATGCTGTGGCTTAGTTGGTTAGAGTGCCTGCCTAGTAAACAGGAGATCCTGGGGTTGAGTCTCAGTGGTGCCTGTCTTGCCACACAGTTTATCATTATGGAAAGCACCATCCTTCTACATTAAATTTAATGGAAGTGTTCATTTAATTTTTGGAACAACTTGTTTTTAAAAAAATCCATACAAATTGCGAAAGATAAAATACTCATCTGTTTTGTCAGTGCAGAGGAATTACTGCCAGCTGGCAAGGAAACAAAAACGATTTTTTTGTCTTTAGCCAAAAACCTGTGAATGTAGAAAAAAGGTGATGTGTGCGTTAGTTTTTATGGCACAGTCAGTCCGCATATCCTTCAGTTAAACATAACGTTGGTAAATCAAAAGTCCCCAGAGACGCATTTCAAATTAATCGGACCTCAACACCGTCTCCCCTAAATGTGATGGGGTTTCTTTGGATGTCCTTAAGCATCCTGATAGTTGCAGAGATTTCAAACTTTTGGCTAAAGTCAAACTACAAGAAGTTAATAGTTGAGCGCCTAAGTCAATATCACTGGGAATGTGACTATGTAAACTTAAATAGTATTCAAAATATTGCAATTTTGTTGTAGTTTAAAAAGATATTTTAGCTGGGGATCCTCAAATGATGAGGGTAGAAAAGAGAACTATTCGACACCATCAGGAGTGCTTAACGTGTGATAAAAGTGTTTTTTAATCACAAAGTGAAAATAGTGAATTTGTCTTTCACTTAGATGTTCATCAAAAGCTCATTAAAAAATGAAGGAGAGGCTCGTGTTCCAAATTCACTTCGTGTCTCATTATCTTGCTTAGATTTTTAAAATGTACACTGTTGACTATACACTCTTCCTAACACGATTAAAGAGCCAAGTTTAGTTCAGAGGTAAAGCATCTCATGCATCGTATGAAGCTCTGTTTTCTATCACCAGCGTCTCCACTCTGATTTCTTTTTAAGCGCGATATCTTTTCTGTGATTTCTTTCGTTTGAATGCCCTCATGTGTGAATCTCAGCACAACACATAAACTCGTTTGTCTGTTTTAAAGAGATGCAATTTTTAAAACAGACAAAATGAAAGACTTGTTAACTAAATACACATAGAAAACGTGCACCTAATTGAGAAAATTTGGACTGGGGCGATTTATTATTGTAGCGGCGCAAGCTCACAGTGGTGCACTTGAGGAATGCGGTACAAGGGCCAGTGGTACATTGGATAACGCATCTGATTACGGATCAGGAGACTGTAGGATCGTAATGCTCTTAAACCCAATACCATAACCGTAGTGTGTTCAGTCCTACACAACCTTTCTATCGACTGAATAAGCCTCCTGTTCCATCTCCATCTTCTTCCCACACATTCCGGCTATTTCAGCACCGTTATTGTTGGACCACAGTCACAGATACGTAAGGGACACTATTCTGAAGAACCGTCTTAAATAAATAACGTTGCAAAAGGTAACAATAATGTTTTCTTAACATAACCTTACATTTGGGCGTACAATACAATTTTCTGTACCCTCAAATAAAACAAAATCTTACTGCTTTCTCCTGAGAAACACAAGTGTAGTGTTAAATCACAATAAATAATACAACAAATATACTAAACTAACACCCAGATGTGACAACACACAGCTATGACAGAACACATTGAAGACTTAAAAGCCCTTTAAATTTTTATTTCCTTAATTTCCATTCTCTTCCCTCCCCAGGATAACTGAAAACTAACTATAATAAAGACTGTATATGCATTACTTGTAATACAGCTACTAATAAAAATATACATGGAACATATACATAATTATTAATAAATAACACTTTTATTAGTAAATACGTGTAATGATAACATTCATTGTGAATATTTGTGGTGTCTGGAAAGCAATTTTAGTTAAATATAATAATAATTTTCAAGCAAGTGGTGCATAAGCTTGTTACTTAATGAGTACATTATTTCCATTACATTCAAGACAGTTCTAATGTGATCGATTGTTCTGCTTAGTCCGCTACTGAGTAGCTTAAAACCTACGAAGAGGTGGTTTAAGCTAGACTCCTAATGCAGTAACATCTAACGGGCAGCAGCTGTTATTTTAGGTTTGTTGCAATTGAGAACAGGTTTAGTACAGAGCTGCTGACAAATTTCAGTGGAGTTTATTGTATAAGGGTTTATTGCAATTGACCCATTGTAGCTACCAATCAGCAGCAAGGAAAAACAAACTTCACTTGTGCCTTTTAAAAAAAGGGAAACAGAGTAGTAGTTTATGTGGTAATTTCAGGTACAATGTAAGAACTAAAGTTATCTACTCCCATAGTAATGCGTGGGGTCCTATAAATAGAAAAAAACAATTTTAACCTGAAAACACAACAAACACAAAACAAGAAGTCTTCCAGGAACCTAGGTAAATCCCTGTAGTAGTCTAACAACTACAAAAAAAAAAACAAATGCAACAACTTCAAAAGAAAAAGAACATTAAAAACAAATCTGGGGAACAACAAAAACACAGAGTCTAATTCGAGAGCTTTTTCAAGTCTTCAGTGCTCCTCTCGTCTCAGTAGACCTCTCTCATATATTTGTGTACAGGTCAGCTGGAGGTACACAGCTGATGGTAATTTAAGTAGGGAGCTGCGTCAGAATGCATGGGCTTCAAAGGAAAAAGTCAAGGTTTATTCCATGCTGAAAAGAGAAGGAAACACAATGTTTCAGCTGTGGAGCCTTATTTGATTGTGACTCGAAGTAAACCTTTACTTCTTCGTTTGATGTTAATTTATCTCCATCAGATACCTAATAATATCTTAACTTGACAGTTGCTTTCAGTAGCTAAAGACGCTGCTCCAGGTGAGGCTCAAACTCACAACCTCGGCATAACTTCGCTGTGCACTGCTGTATAAGTACCGCGCGCTGACCGATTGCGCCACTGGAGCTGTGCAAAGTGTGCTCCTCATACAGACTGACGCTGCAGAAACACAGGGTGAAAACGGTTTCGGTTGTGGATCCATCTATACATGGGGAACACTGAAATAGCAAGGAGAATACAAGAAAAGAAACTGAAAGAATTGTGCTAACAGCAAAGGGGGACGGAGGGAGGTGGTCGGACAAGTAAATCAGCCTGGTAGATTGTTTGTAGCGACATTTTTGAGTCAATCGGCACACTGATTTCTCTTCATGTGCCTTGAACTGTGCAGTTTGTATTTTCGTTGTAGATAGGTTTCTTCAGAAGTCCAGTAAATTGACAATAATGGAGAACTAGCTGACGCACCCCGTCGTGAAGACCCTCTGTAAGGTGATTACACGTTTCATTTTCAAGTCGCCTCCTTTACACTCAATTGCTTCCTCGACACTGAGAGAACATGAGAAATGGCTTCAATTTCAATGTGAAGCGCAGTTCAGGCTTGATGGCTTCACATCTCCAATCAATCAAATAAAATTGCAGTGAAGCGATCTAAATAAGACTCTGAAGTACTGGGAAAGATGATTATTTTGAGCGTGCCTCCCAGGGTCTGCTACGAGGCTGAAGTTGGCTTCTTATTCGCCAGCTTCTTATGCGTGTTTTTCGTTCCACCTTAAATGCTGCTGCTGTGATGTTATGTCGCCTTTCGCCTGTAGATGGCTCTCTTCGATCAGTACTAATCCGGCTGGAAAACTGTAGACATCTTCACTGAAAGGGAATATCCAAATAGCGACTGTCCAAACTATATTTTTGTATGGAATATATTTCAGAAAATCGCAAACCAATTTTAAAAACTCACCATAACACGGACTTACACTGGGAAAAAGTGATTGCACTTTCTGCTTATTTCTACGGCCTCCCCCCCGATTATGAAAATGTCTCACAGTTCTGACACTGATGTGTGAAAGACAATGTAACAGACTATCAAAATCCTGAAGTACAAACAATTTTAATGCACCAGTTTTTTAAATATGACCCTCTGATCTTGGCATCTCAGAATACATCGGGAAAAAGTATGGCACGAATTGCAATGTCACGCATTGTTGAGAATATCACTGACCTTGCCGATATTTGCAGGGGATACGAATGTTTTGCACATGTTGAACTACAACATGTAAAAATTGAGTTCCTTAGTCAATATCACTGGGAATGTCCAATAATGACGTACATCAGTAGCCTCAAAGAAACTTAGACTCACACATGGAGTTTTATCTTTGTATGGAGATTGGGAGAATTAATTTATACTCTCGTTGCTCATTAGCTAAATTATTTTAAAAATATGACACAGATTTGTTTGAGAAACTTGTAATTGCCTTAAAGAGAGTCTTCTTGAAGATGTGCACCAGCTAGCTCTCCACTGTCAATTGACGGGACTTGAGAAGAAACTGTTCTCATACAACCAACATACAAATTACACATCTTAAGGAACATGAAGAGAAATCCGTGTACTAAATAACATAAAACTGTCGCTGCAAATTATCACCAAGCTGTTTTATGTATCTGACCACCTCTTTCCTACTTTGCAGCGAGCACAATTCTTTCTGTTTCTTCATTGCTATTTTACTGTCTCTTTCCCCCATGCGGAGATGGATCCACAGCCGAAACTTTAGGTCGGTTCCTGTTACTCTGTCCGATTGAAAGAGCTGTATGAAAGGCACTCCCATCTCTGCAGGAAAGTTATTGCTGCTCTCAACACAATATACTGCAGCCAAATGTGATAGCGATACTGTCACTGCCTGTGGGCCACGTGTTCCTGCTGTCAGCCTATTATGTCATGTTCATCGACACCCAGAAACATTACTGCTGTAGCACAAGAGTTATAGGTGCAGTTGATAGAGCAAGAATCTCTTAATCTCAGAACTGTGGGTTCAGTCCCCACATTGGGTTCCTCTGTGTCAGTTTGATCCCCCAAATCCTCCTAGCATGACCTGATGGTGTAACAGTGATACCCAGTACCCAGCGTAATTCAGCTTTCTTTCCACTTGATTCAGATTTTGATCTGAAATCATCGGCCGAACAAAAGTTTGTCTAAATCGAGGGAGATCTGCTCTCAATCAAGTATTAAACACTTCAGCATTTACTGTTTGAATACCGCACTTTGTCAAAACACTGCCGCTTCTTAAGCTAATAAGTAACGGTTTTTGAGCATGCATTGTATTATTAATGCTTATATTAAAAAAGCATAAATTCACATAATGGAATTTTGACGGAACAAAGTAGTCCAGCCCCTTTACAACATTACATACCCACTGATTAAAGCTTAAAACTACAGTAGCAGGAGTAATAATAATGGCAAGAACATGTTTGGAGTTCGGCATTTCATTTATTCTGCGGAAACATCGTATCGGAATGAACTGCCTGAGATAAAAGAGTAATTGCAGCTTCAGATCATATTTTCCAGAGCATTGCATTGTTCTGTTCATGCTGACTACACGCTTTAAATTTGTAATTTACTGCAAGCGTTGCTTTTCCAGATTTTTCTGAAATTCCTCGCATTTGACTTGACTTGAACTTTATTGCCATATGTAACCGGTGCTGGTACAATGGAATTCTTACTTACAGAAAGTCTCTCGATTGTAAAACAAGTGTAAAAAAAACAAAACAAAGTGCAAACAGTGCATCAAGACAATGTACAAACAAACAATAGACAATGTGCAAGTAAACATGCAGACAGTTTGAATATAAACAATACAGACGTGTAAACAATGACTGGAGACGTACAATAAATAAATTAAAATGAGGTAGATGGTGATGGTGTAGGTGTGGTCCGAGGGGGATGGCTAAATGTGTTCGCCAGTCTCACTGCTTGTGGATAAAAGCTATTGAAGAATCTAGTGGTAAGTGTCCGTATGCTCTTATATCTCTTGCCTGAGGGCAGTGGGGTGAAGAGCTCATGCCCGGGGTGGTGACTGTCCTCTGTGATGGCCAGAATTCTACCACGGCAGCGGTCCTCATAGAGCTGTTTAATCTTGGTGAGACCGCAGCCGATGATCTTCTGGGCCATATTTACCATTCTCTGCAGTGCCTTTCTTTCTCGCGAAGAGGTGTTGCCATACCACACGGTGATCCCGTTGGTGAGGACGCTCTCGATAGTGCAGCGGTAGAAGTTCACCAACACATGTATTGGCATCCCCCATCGCTTGAGGCACCTCAAGAAATAAAGGAGCTGCTGAGCCTTCTTCATGATAGAGTCAGTGTTCACAGTCCAGGTTAGATCTTTAGAGATGTGAATTCCCAAAAACCTAAAGCTGGTGACTGTTTCCACTTCCGTTCCATCAATACTGAGTGGGCTGTGAGTGTGTGGCCTGTGTCTCCGAAAGTCCACTATTAGCTCTTTCGTTTTCTTTATGTTCAAGTCCAGGTTATTGCTATGACACCACCGAAGCAGCTGTACAACTTCATCCCTGTAAGTGGACTCGTCATCATCACTGATCAGTCCTATTATAGTGGTGTCATCGGCAAACTTAATGATGTGGTTGTTGCTGTGTCTTGCTGTGCAGTCGTGAGTAAATAGGGAGTACAACCTTGGACTCAGACAGCAGCCTTGTGGGGTTCCAGTGCTCAGGGTGAGTGGTGTTGATGTTTTATTGCCTATCCGCACCACCTGTGGTCTCTCGATAAGAAAGTCCAGCAGCCAGTTGCAGACAGAGTTGCACAGACCTAATCCCCTGAGCTTTGTCACCAGTTGACTGGGTATGATGGAATTGAATGCTGCACTGTAGTCCAAAAACAGCATTCTCACATACGAGTTCTTAGTGTCCAGGTGTTCCAAGGCTGTATGCAGAGCCAGGGAGACACATCATCCACTGATCTGTTGCTCTGGTAGGCGAACTGCAGGGGGTCCAGGGACTCTGTGATGGAGGAGTTGATGTGTGACAACACCAGCTTCTCCAGGCATTTTATCACCACAGATGTTAATGCTACTGGGCGGTAATTATTCAGGCATGCCACTTTAGTCTTTTTGGGGGTTGGAACAATAGTGTTTTTTTTAAAGCAGAGCCAGCACTAAAATATTTCATTCCCGTCGCTGAATACATCGTGGAAACGGTATTTGCAACGGAATGCTGTCACACATGAAACCTTTTTGTTTTTCGGTTCTGAAGTTTGAAAATGAAAATAAAACGGGGGTCACCTCATAGGCTTGAAAGAAGTCCAAGCAGCATAAAAACCCACGAATTCTCACAAATTGTGTTGCATTGTGCTGCACCTTTCTTCTGCTGCTTTTTAAAATCAGCCTTAAACATTTGAATGCATACCTTACTGCTGCTAATCACATTCACGTGTTTACGAAGCTTTTTTCTGTCCGTTATGTTTTTGCTAAGCAGTTTCTCCATTTTCCTCGTACTGTGATTGTGAGTGAGCACAACAACACTGAAACAGTGTAAAGACAGATAAAAAAGTCAGGGTAAAACGCCTGACTGTCGGGAGTGGGATTTGAACCCGTGCCTCTATTTGGAGAGCGAAACACAAAGCTTAAAAGACATGAAGCTGTGAATTTGCTGTTTTAAACTGCTTGGCTATCCTGAAAAATGTGTGCTGATTGTACCAGTCGCATCCGATTTTCCGTTACTTTAGAACGATTGATATGACTGGACGAACACAATTTATGGCGTTTAGCATGACATGGAAAACAGTACCGGAGCATTCGGGTCCGGACTACCAGACTCAGAAACAGTTTTTACCCCCACACTATCAAACTATTAAACTCACAGCCTCTCTCACTCTCTCCTCACCTCTCACCTACGATCTGAAACTCACAGTGCCTTCTTTCTTACCAAAAACCCAAACACACATTGAAAATCTACCTCTACCATACATGTCAAAAGCTCACTCCCCATCATTTCTATCCCTTTATTTCATTCTTTTGATGCATGTTTTTGCACATAACCTGTTACCTTTTTGTTGTTTTGCACACTGCCTGTTGTTGTTTTTTGCACATCGGCTGTTGTCTCTTTCTTTTGTTATACAATTGTATTGTTGTTGTGTTTTTTTCTTTGTACTACTTATGTCCGAGAGCTAGCTAAATACCATTTCGTTATTCCATATACCTGCGTATGAGTATAATGACAATAAACTTGAACTTTTAACTTGAATTTGAACTTGAACTTGACATAGTCTTGCAGGCAGTATATTATTTTATCGTTTACTCGTATAAAAAAACATGGTCTTCTCGTTCCTAAGTCAGATTTTTAGTGCTTTCGAACGTTACTTCCAACCTGGACTGACAGCTCACCAGATCTCTTTGTGATCAGACCATGGAGTCAGGGGCTGTACCAAGCGCACGTTCCTTCCCAATGCTGAGGCGATCATTCAGAAGATGGGTGTGAAGAGAGATAAGCTTTGTCGACTAAAAAACAAGGCAGGATATGCACGAATACTAATCACTGGCGACAGTTATGCTCTCTTACTATTGAGATCCCTACATTGCAAGTTTTTTTAAGACTTTGAAACTAAAGGAAAGCGGTGACAGATGAAACAGGCACAGGTGGGGCTTGAACCCACGCTCTTCAGTTTACGAGGCCAACGCCTTACCACTTGGCCAACGCGCCTTTGAGTAAGCATGGGAAGAAGGTTGTTCAAATTATTTTTTTCTGAATCTGGTTTACATCGCCTGGATGCAGCAACAACAATAAAGGTATACTTGTCCTTAAACTCGGACGTGATGTTCTGCAGACATGTGCACAATGTCCTGTTTTCTTGCAGTGTAGACATTTTGCTGTTCACGCTCCGCATTCATCTGCTTTGTGCGTTGTTAGTCCGCACCTGTAACATGTAATGTCAGCCGTCCCCTGTTCTTCTATTTCTCTAGCATGACTGTGTCCTGCTGCTCGGCTTTTGTTTGTAAAGTTTGAGCGAGCGCCCCGTTCAGTGTCACTTTGTCACTGTGGTCAGAAAGCATTCTTGATTCTGCTTGAGCTGCTTCATGAATTCTAGCGACTGTAAGAGCTCTTTTTAAAGTCAGCCCTTCCTCCTGCAGCAATTTATAGTCTCTTATGTGCACATTTTTCCACAAGTTGATCTCTTAACATGTCAGTTTCCAATACTCCAAAGTCACAAGATTTAGCCAATTCTCTTAGTGCAGTCACAAAAGCATCAACAGATTCGTCCTGAGACTAAGTTCTCTGCCTAAATTTATGCCGTTCCAAAACCACATTTCTCCGCGGTGTAAAGTAAGCGTCTAAGGCAGCTACAGTCTGTTCATATGTACCTTTTTCTCCAGGGAGATTGGCGAAAATCCGCTGCACGGGAGCCCCGATACAGTGCAGTAATGTAGCACGTCTCACAGCATCCTGAGCTTCTGTAGATCCACCGGCTATTTCAAAAAAATCTGTACGACTCCATCCATATCTTGTATTCCGTATACAAATCCGGAGCTACGAGGTTCAGTAGAAGCGGTGAAAAAAGCCGGGCATAAGCAAAGCTTCTCGGCGCGGCTGCCATATCTTCCAATGGGCAAGCTAAACGAACAGTCAGAAAATTCAAAAGTTCGTTTCTACCAGCAAGAGAACTAAAATCTGCAGTGTTCTGCTCGCTTTGAGTCCGTCAAGCACTCATCTCTCGTCGCCATAAATGTTGTGTATCTTAATAAAGAGACGTTTTAATATTATTTTAACTATTTTGTTAACTACACAGATCATGCCCTTACACCTTATATTCCTGCTTTCTACTCTCGTTCTGTTGTCTCGCGATGTCTACTCACTAAACTACATTTAGCATGACTTCTTGTTGCAGTTGAGCTCAAAGCTGGAGATGATCTCCATGTTCTACCGCACTAACTAGTCCGAAACGTAGTACACAGTACACACTTTTTAAGTGAAGTCAGGTTGTTAAAAAATTAAACCAGCGCCCTGTCACAGAAACGTACCCCAGTCTCCCGCGCAACAAGCGGGGGTACTCAGCACTATACTGTACTAACGAGGAGCGCTTGTCTGCAGCTGAGCGTCAGCTCTGTTTACTGTCGGCAGTCATTTCCTCATTTCCAAAGACTTTTTCACCTGCTCTCAACTTTTAAAGACGGTCATAAACGCTCAAGAAGTAATTAATGTCAGTTGGAAGTCTGTTTCTGTTGTCTCAGCTCTTGATAAAGACAAGCCGTGCGTGGGAGACTCCCTCCCTGAAGACGTTTGCCGTCACCCTGCGAGGGAGAAGAGCCATCAATCACCAAAGCAACCACTGAGACAGTTAACATTAAACACGTGAAATGCGAGATGTTGTGATTTTTTCCCCCGCTTAAGGCTTCTATCGATCCTACTCTAACGAGAAAGACCTCTTTATTAGAAGTGAGATTTTAGCAAACGTCTCCAGGGGTAACTGCGACCTGAACGCAACGGCATCTTGCCTGTGGTACTTATAATGAAGTATATATTTTATTTCTTTCTACTCGTTGATAAGAAAAAAAGTGAAATCATGTAATTAGGGATATGTCTTTTTTTCATGGGGAAAACTAGCCCGAGCAAAAGTTTAGAGCAGCGCTCAATAAAAATGATCAGAACCCGAAAGCGCTTTTTATGCGGATCAGTATATTCCGATACCACTGGTTCTGCAGAAGAAATAAGAAAAGCCGAACTCAAAGCAGAAACGTGTTGCCATTACGGGTACTCTGTCTGCAGCTGCTTTAAGATCTACTCACACCACGATGCCATTAAGGCTACCTAGTTAAAAAAAACATCGTCACCTTTTTGAACGTGATTATTAGACACCCGTTAAATCTCAACCGAGGTTTCTTGAGAGATCGTTCAGCGAGCGAGTAATAAAAAACTACTTCGCTTCCAACCTCTGCTGTCACTGTAAACTCGGACGTGATGTTCTGCAGATGTGCAGTGTGCCTTTCCTCTTGTCGTATTCAAGAGTACTCACTGTGTGAGCCTCTCACTGCGTGTCCTGTACTCTACTGTGATTTAATTTAGATAATGACGTGGAGTAGAGTGACAAGATCTTCTTGAACATTTTCGGTTTGTGAAATGAAACACTAAATACACTACTGTAAATACAAGTAATGGACATTTAAAATAACCACAGTACAGCTAGAAGAGTGAAAGATAAAAGACTATTTAGAATGACATTCACAATAGACTTAAGAATAGCACATCCGCCCGAACAGGGACTTGAACCCTGGGCCCTCAGATTAAAAGTCTGATGCTCTACCGACTGAGCTATCCGGGCTCTGAAAGAAAGTCACCACTGTCGGGATCCTCGCAAGTCACGTGTACCATTCCCAGTAGAATGAGTGAGAAATACAGCATGACATGGGTAGTTAAGGGGCTCCCACAGTCCATCTTTCCTCACATTACTGATTTTTTTCAATAGCATTTTGACCTTTTTTCACATTCAGATTTTTTTCACATTTAATAAAATCTTTTAATCAACAACATTAAAAAGAAAACAAATGGAACATTTTTTGGAACAATAATTTAAAAAAAAACTTTCAATGCCTTGGTTGTATACTTGTGCACACCCTTTATAAAGGGAGTTGCAACAGTGCTGAAATTTAAAGAGCATTTCTGTAGAGAAAACAGCCTTGATGTTAAGCTTAGGGAGCCTGTCTTTTAGAAATTCTATTTCTTAACACCTTGCACAGCCTCCCGCCAGACTAACAAATATTTTTTTGGAGAAATTGACTCACACACCGGAAGACACTAACGTTTATTTACGTTAGAGCATGTGAATAACAGTTTAACCGAAAAAGGTTGTAATTGTGATTTTGTTAAAATTCAATAAATCGTCTATCAACAGTTAGAATTCATTTAGAAATTGTTTTATTTAATAAACTATAAGACAATTAAGAGAGTTTATAGGTCATATCCGTCGCTTATGTTCTTTTAACTCTAGCGTTCAGGATCCAAACCCAGGTGCGGACGATTGTGTTTCTTGAATCTCTTGTAATCATCAAAAGTCGATGTGTAGTCCTTCAGTACTTTCTCGAGTTGTGCCATGGATATTTTATACGATCAATACTTGTCATGCTCTTTTGCATTTTCCTTAACAAACGGAAAAAGTTCAAGGTGTGTTTATGGCTGTGCTTCACATCTACACGAGAGCAGTACAGGACACGGAGTGAGGAGTTCGTGAAGCTTTCAGTTTAGTGCTGAGTTCAGAAGGAGGATTCGCTCGCTGAATGATCAATCAAGAAATCCCGGGTGAGATTCAACAGGTGTTTTCTGCAACAGCCACGACAAGTGTGAAGCAATCTCTGGATTTCCTGACTTTGAACTAAATTATTAGTTCAAATAATTTAGGATTTAACAGAACTAAAAGAGGTACATTTAAAATAGCAGCGCAACCCTGCAGCACGTCGAGTTTAATTGTGTAAACTGCATTTAATTGTGTAAACCTGGCTCTCTCTGAACACGAGCAAAGAGTTCTCACTCAACAGAAGATTGCGATGCGAGTACTCTAATATAAAAGCACCTGGAGATACCAGGGATTGAACCCGAGACCTCATACATGCAAAGCATGCGCTCTAACACTGAGCTACATCCCCGATGATAAAGTTTATGGAACAGACTTAGAGATGTGCAAATGCTCACTGATCACACCACTCACGAAGAATGCCTGCAGTTTCCCACTTTCGCGTTTCTTCTACTACAGAGTAAATTCATAGGAATGAAGAAATAAGGAAGGAAAAATAATCGCATCGAAGCTTCAAGAGACTGGGCACAAATTAATCTGTTATTTTTGTATCCAGTTACATGGGCGACGGTGGTTGATTCCCAGACGGGGGAGTGCTTTTTTTCTACCTCCTTACTCGACTGTCTTTCAATTCTATTTTATTTGAAAGCTTTTTGCATCTTTTAAGTGCTCTTGATTAAACTATCCATAGAAAAACAGCAGTACTGATGATTTAACGCAAAAGGGTGAAACAACGCCCCAACCACAGGAATGGTAACAGGAAGGATCGTGTTCTTATTTAATATGTCCTTTTGAGATGTCTTGTCAATGCTCACAGGCGGTAGAGCTGAATAATTTACTTTTAGTGGTGTTTTTAAACAAAGATGGAACACGTTCTTTCTATACCAGGAGAAAAGGAGCAGACTTTACCTTTAAGTGGCAAAAATGACACCTTATCAAAGCTAATATTAATTAAAATGATATCACAACAAAGGATTTGAGCCTTGAGCTTTCATTGGACGTCTGTGTCTCCATAACTTTGTAGGTGAGAGAGAGGATTGTGATAATTTGTAAGGTCTTCTCGGAAGTGCGTTGGTGGTACAGGCGCCTTCCAAATAATTGAGTCAGGTTTGAATCCCAGCCAGTGCAAACCCGAATCTTTTCAAGATAATCTGTGGTCCGCTAACACATCTTTTGAAACACTACAACAGGTAACACCCCGTGTGAAACATCGTGAGCATCTGTTAAACCTCTCTACCTACCCGTTCCTCACAGAGACATGACGAGGGTCTAAAGGGACATTTTGAGCCGTAGAAACATTTTATCATTCAGTAATTTCCTGTGCGGTCAGGCCAGTTCCACTTTAACTGCGCCCGACAACGGAGGTCGTTTTGAAAACAACGAGAGTAAAGGGACACTGCACGTCTGCAGAACATCACGTCCGAGTTTAAGGACAGCAAGAGATTGGAAGCTAGGGAGTTTCGGGTCTGTGTTTTTATTATAGGTTCAAGAAAATCTGAATACCTTTTCAAGAAGTATTTCAGAATCCCAGTCAAATCCAGTACAAATGCCGCATAGATCTGCATTGTACAATTAGTATACTGTTTGTCCATTGAATCAAACATGCCTTATGAAGCATTTCTAAAACAGGAGAGATTGTTAGGGAATGCGTCTTCCTGTAAAAATAAAATGACTTCAAGGGCACTATAAGCAGAGGTGCTCTACAGGAAAAACTATTGCCAGAGATGCCAAAGAGGTCGAGATTTCACCACATGAGAGAAAGCATCTCAGAAAATGAAGTTGCGGTCGTTTCCACGCGTTATAAAACCACTAGGTCAAACAACAAGAGCTGAAGAGCCGCTGTTGAGAGTAACACGGCCGAGCGCTCTAAGGAGCTGGCTTAAACCTCCAGTCTCTTCAGGAGCATCTGTTGGAGTTGCACTGCTACAGCGCATCTCCTTGTTAAGTATCCCTTTTATTGTTGTTGCTGCCTCCAGGCGATGTAAACCAGGTTCAGAAAAAAATAATTTGAACAACATTATTCTCCTCTTTATTTGAAGGCGCGGTGGCCAAGTGGTAAGGCGTCGGTCTCGTAAACCGAAGATCGTGGGTTCAATCCCCACCCGTACCTGTTTCGTTTGTCTCCGCTTACCTTTAGTTTCAAAGTCTTCAAAAAAATGTAGGAGTCTCAATAGTAAGAGAGCATAACTGTCGCCAGTGATTAGTGTTCATGCTTATCCTGCCTTGTTTTTTAGTCGACAAAGCTTGTCTCTCTTCACACCCATCTTCCAAATGATCGCCTCAGCATTGGGAAGGAACCTACGCTTGGTACAGCCCCCCACTCCATGGTCTGATCACAAACAAATCTGGTGAGCTGTCAGTCCAGGTTGGAAGTAACGTTCGAAAGCACTAAAAATCTGACTTAGGAACAAGAAGACCATGTTTTTTTTATACGAGTAAACGATAAAATAATATACTGCCTGCAAGACTATGTCAAGTTCAAGTTCAAATTCAAGTTAAAAGTTCAAGTTCAAGTTTATTGTCATTATACTCATACGCAGGTATATGGAATAACGAAATGGTATTTAGCTAGCTCTCGGACATAAGTAGTACAAAGAAAAAAACACAACAACAATACAATTGTATAACAAAAGAAAGAGACAACAGCCGATGTGCAAAAAACAACAACAGGCAGTGTGCAAAACAACAAAAAGGTAACAGGTTATGTGCAAAAACATGCATCAAAAGAATGAAATAAAGGGATAGAAATGATGGGGAGTGAGCTTTTGACATGTATGGTAGAGGTAGATTTTCAATGTGTGTTTGGGTTTTTGGTAAGAAAGAAGGCACTGTGAGTTTCAGATCGTAGGTGAGAGGTGAGGAGAGAGTGAGAGAGGCTGTGAGTTTAATAGTTTGATAGTGTGGGGGTAAAAACTGTTTCTGAGTCTGGTAGTCCGGACCCGAATGCTCCGGTACTGTTTTCCATGTCATGCTAAACGCCATAAATTGTGTTCGTCCAGTCATATCAATCGTTCTAAAGTAACGGAAAATCGGATGCGACTGGTACAATCAGCACACATTTTTCAGGATAGCCAAGCAGTTTAAAACAGCAAATTCACAGCTTCATGTCTTTTAAGCTTTGTGTTTCGCTCTCCAAATAGAGGCACGGGTTCAAATCCCACTCCCGACAGTCAGGCGTTTTACCCTGACTTTTTTATCTGTCTTTACACTGTTTCAGTGTTGTTGTGCTCACTCACAATCACAGTACGAGGAAAATGGAGAAACTGCTTAGCAAAAACATAACGGACAGAAAAAAGCTTCGTAAACACGTGAATGTGATTAGCAGCAGTAAGGTATGCATTCAAATGTTTAAGGCTGATTTTAAAAAGCAGCAGAAGAAAGGTGCAGCACAATGCAACACAATTTGTGAGAATTCGTGGGTTTTTATGCTGCTTGGACTTCTTTCAAGCCTATGAGGTGACCCCCGTTTTATTTTCATTTTCAAACTTCAGAACCGAATAACGAAAATGTTTCATGTGTGACAGCATTCCGTTGCAAATACCGTTTCCACGATGTATTCAGCGACGGGAATGAAATGTTTTAGTGCTGGCTCAAATGCGAGGAATTTCAGAAAAACCTGGAAAAGCAACGCTTGCAGTAAATGACATATCGAAAGCGTGTAGTCAGCATGAGCAGAACAACGCAATGCTCTGTAAAAACGATCTGAAGCCGCAATTACTCTTTTATCTCAGGCAGTTCATTCCGATACGATGTTTCCGCAGACTAAATGAAATGCCGAACTCCAAGCATGTTGTTGCCATTATTGTACTCCTGCTGAAAGAAGAAAGAAAGAAAGGTGTCGTAAATGAACTTTGTCGCCCGTGGGAGATGTCAAGCGCATTGGACATGAAAAGTGCCGGATAAAACCCATTTCTATACGTTTCTCTTAGTGTCGGGGCTCCTATTGAATCTAAAGGAGGCAACGTGCTCAGCCAGCCGACTCAGCGCTTACTGAACGCAGGTGTCTCAGAGCGGTGTGTCCAAGTCGCAGTAAAAGAGGGGGATTCTGCCGGCGCCGTGGCTTAGTTGGTTAAAGCGCCTGTCTAGTAAACAGGAGATTCTGGGTTCAAATCCTAGCGGTGCCTTTCTTCCTGTCTTCTCGCACCGTTTATTGTTATAGAGAACATGCTTCTGCATTACCTCAGTCAATATCACCGGGAATGTGAATAGAAATGTAAACATCAATATTTCTGCTCTCTCCTGAGAAACACAAGTATAGAGTCAAAACACAATAAATAATGCTAAAAAATTATTCAGTTAACACCCAGATGTGACAAAACACATTTAAGACTTACATCCCCTTTAAATATGTATTTCCTTAATATCAGTTCTCTTCCCTCCCCAGGACACCTGCAAATTCACTAGAGCATATTAAAAGCTGTGTGTAAGTCTTACATGTGTTCTGTCACATCTGGGTGTTAAATTAATAGATGTGTTGTGTTATTTAATATGATTTGACTCCATGCTTGTGTTTCTCGGGAGACAGCAGAAATATTGGGGATTTGCGGCTACAGAAAATAATGTGAACTTTACAGGCAAAAGTAAGGTTAAGTTAAAGAAACAAAAACGTATTGTCACCTTTTTCAACGTGATTTTTTAAGACATTTGTTCGGAATAGTATATCTTCTCGTGTCTGTGGCTGTTATCCTACAATAACGGTGGTGAAATAGCAGGAATGTGCGGAAAGAATCGGAGATTGAACAGAAGACTCATCCAGTCGATAGTAAGGTTGTGTAGGACCGCACACCCTACGATGTCAGTGTTGAGTAGTGAGGTTTAAAAGCTTCTTCACGAACCAGGAAGGAGTACAAACCTAAAGTCTTCTGATCCGTAATCAGACACGTTATCCATTGCGCCATTGGCGTTTGTATTGCATTCAAAGCCGCTACTATTCATGTGTCTTGTATGTGTGTCTAGTTACTACGTCTTTCATTATGCCTGGTTTAAAATAATGTATCTTTAAAACAGACAAAGGGTTTATGAGTCTCCCTGAAATTCACACACGAAGAATAAAAAATATCGCGTTTAAAAAGAATACAGAGATGCCGGCGATAGAAAACGGAGCGTCTTAAGTGCGCGCTATCACTGAACTAAACTCCCGATCGATAAGTTTGTCGGCGGCTTTTTAATTGTGTTAGGAAGAGCAAACAGTCCACAGTGTACATTTTAAAGGTCTGAGCAAAACAATCAGACGTGAGGATTAGGATTAGGATCCAGAACAGGAGCCTTTACTTCTTTATATACTGAGCTTTCGGGTGAACGTCAAAGTGAAAGACAAATTCGCAATTTTCACTTTTTGATTAAGGAACAAGAAAACACCATCCTTCGAGCTGGATTCAAACCAGGGACATAAGAAATGCCCACTGTTTTTGTCTATAGTCTTAAGATCTAGCAATTGAGCTATCGAGAGGTCGGAAAGTAAACGCTTTTTCACACGTGTAGCCCAATGTAGTGTAGTGTTCCTCTATTTAAATCCCAGTTCGACGTCAAAATACTCACTCCCATAGTCTCGTTCAGAAGAAGAAATGGACCAGGCTTCCACTGTATAAACGTCCAGAGTTCTTATAAAACGTTTGAAGGGACATCAGTGCAGACTGAAATTGACCCGTTTTCTAGTGGGATCAGGATGATATAAAACCTTTCTTTTGGATTGAGAAGAGGATCATGGAGACACTCAAAATATCCCTGTCTTTGCTTCTTTCAAGGATGAATGGAGTATTGAGCTGCAAGCATCGGTTTAAATCAAAACTCTCTGCTACTGCAGTTGCTTGTTTGAGAGTTTCTTCAAATCTTTCAACTGAACGTTGATATCAAGAGATATTGACGGTAATATCATAGGGACTTTGGTTTTCTTTTGATCGAAAATTGTATTAAAATACAAGCCTCTTTCACAGTTGTATACAGTAATACTTTCCCTTGCATCCTAAAATTTCTAAATACCACAAAGTTACAACATATGGAATAGCATTTATTTTAAAATGTATTTTAAAATTTGCATTTATTTAGAGCTATATTTAGAGCTTAGTAAAGATAGCATTGCTAATATTGATGGAGTAGAAATGTAAGATGAATTGATAGCTTTTTCTGAACTAAAAAAGTCCTACAACGCCTCCTGTAACAGTAGCGAGAGAACAAAGGTTTGAGGGTGGGTACCCACCTGTATAAGAATAGTATTCTGCCAGTGCTGTGGTAAAGCTGGTTAAAAGACTTGTTTCATAAAGAGGAAATCCTGGATCCGATTTCCAGCGGTACCTTTTTTTTTCCTGTCTTGTTTTACAGAACATGTAATTTGGGACACTCAAAGAGTTCTTGATTTGGTTTAATGCGTTTATTCATTTCCTTTGCAGAACAACTTGTTTTTTTTTTAATCATACAGCTTGCGAAAGATGAAATGCGAGCGAATTTTTTTGTTCACCAAAAGTATGTAAATGAAAAAAAGCGTAAGGTGTAAGCATTTCTGTGGTGCAATCGGTTAGCGTTTTCGGCTATTAATCCCCAGGTGGGTTTTTTGATCACACCCAGGGACGCACTTCTTCCTATAGTAAACATCATCACCGCAAAAATTTAATTGTTCCGCAAAACCTGAACTATTTTGATATTTGCAGTAGTAAACAATTGAGTACCAGAGTCAACATTACCGGGAATTTCCAATAATTACCGACATTGGCAACTTGCAAGCAGTTAGTATTCACCCATAGAATTATATGTTCCAGTGAGTGAGGGAGAATTCACTTATGCTCCCGTTGCATCTTCAGCTAAAGTAATTTAAAAAACATTGCAAAATTGTTCGAGAACTTGTCAAGCAAAAACAACAGATCGCCGGAGTTCTATTTTAATATTTTCGTATTTTTACCTTAATTTGAATATAAATGTTAACATAAACGCTGTTCAATATAATGTAATGTTGTTGTACTTTTAAAATATTTTAGCTGAGGGTGAGAGGGGGGATATTACGCCTTGCCAAACATCTAAAATAACTGTAAAAGGGGATGGCATTTTAATAAAACTGGCAATCAAAAGAAAGTTACAATTTGTATGGTATTATACTCAATATCCCTCGATATTGAAGGTCAGATGAGGAATTTGAAGAAATTATCAAAGAAACAACGGCAATAGCAGAGGATGTTGATTTTGAACCAGTGTTTGCACCTCAATAATCCATCAATCTTCGCTTGACAGGCTTCCTCAAGATATTCGGTGTTCTATACAAAAAATCGACAATTAAGCGCAAATGTGACAAGAGGCAAAGACTGCGGTAGAGGAGGAATAAACTCCACACGATGACTGTATGTATACGTCTGTCTAATATTCGGCCCCTGCAGGGGCATCATATTCTCTGAACTGCCTGCCAGCGTGTGTACGGGCTTATAATTCAAGAATATCAATGGTCAGTCGCTTACAACGGGTGTTTGTGTTTGTATTATTTAGAGAATTGAAAAAACATTTTCTAAACTACAGCTCGAATGAAATTTAAAAAAGTTTATTTGTCTCTTTGCTGTAACAACTGTGCCAAAACTATTCAGATACATCAAAATAGCATCAGAATGTAACTAGATTTTATTGGATTTTAGGAAATGTATTTTTGCGCATTTCTCTATACAATCAGAATACCTTCCTGTTTTCACCGTGTTTATTGTTTCTGCCTATGATCTCGGAAAGAAAGACCCAGTATCTGTTCACCGAAATATTGCAGGAGTTTGATATGGTTTGAGAGGAGTGTATGAAGGTAATGAAGGAGGGAGGACACGCGCATTCCGCACGGGGAGCGCAGAGCAATGAGTCTGCAGCTCTCCGAGTCTTTTCTTATACAACCTCCCGGAGTCCGGACACAGCGTCTCCAGCCAGTGTTGAGGGTTTACAGTTCAGAAAACGGCTGTCTCGAGCAGAAACTGATCTTCCTGCTTTAGTTAAGGTTTGGTTATTGTGGGGGTTTAGCGCTTGTATCTCTCTTCTCTTACTAAACACTATCTACTGTAAAGTATATAAATAGAAGCAAAAATGCAGCTAAAATACTTCAGTAAGGCCGAGCAGATAGGAAAGTTTAATAAAAATGTTCTATGATCTATGTTCTAGTTGCCCATATTTTTTAAACTCTCTGTTCGAGCTCTGATTTAATCCTCTCGGCTCCTGCCGCTGTCACCGGGAGAGTGGCTGCATTCCGTAGGGCTACAGGCTGATTTCACAATGCCACATTTAATGAAATACAGGGGAAACCGCAGGGAAAACAATATGTTTTAATACGTCTTCTTCTGGATTTATATTTCGGTCTTTCACCTTTGAATGCATACCTTGACCGTAAATCTTTACTCGATTACAGGCACCCCAAACAGTTCTTAAGGGAGAAATCGAAGCCTATTTGACTTTCTGCTAATCACATTGAAGTGTTCACGAAGCATTTCCCTGCCCATCATGTGCCCGCAAGCCGGTTTCTCCGTTTTCTTCTTTCTGTCGTTGTCAGCGAGCACAAGAAGACAGGAAAAATGCAAGAGAGGGAAAAGCTGTCAGGAGTGGGATTTGAACCCACGCCTCTATGCAGAGACCAGAACACCCAAGCAATGGAAAGACAGGAGTCCTTGAGTCTGGCGCCTTAGACCACTCGGCCATCCTGACGAGATACGTCAGTTGGTGTGATAAAAGCACCAGTAGTTCACAAAACTGAGAAATGCTTTGCTGGAGAAGCGCCACGTTGCCTAATGTTGCCTAAACGGATCGCGGAAATCAAATATTCGGATCGATTTAGAGTGTGCTTTACAGCCTTTGTGTAATATTTTAAATTGTTTTAAAAAAGTGTGTACTGTGTACTACGTTTAGGACTAGTTAGTGTGGTAGAATATGGAGATCATCTCCAGCTCTGAGCTCAACTGCAACAACAAGTCGTGCTGAACAAAGTCAGAGTTCAGCTGAACCTTTGCTCAGTGTGGTGCTCAGGACTCAGGAGTATTATTGTGGTTCTAATTAGCACAAACTGCAGGGGTCCTGAATCAGAACATTTCAATTTATCTGTTCAGTAAGTTAAAATGCAGGACACATTAAAATCGGATTATTACTGTGTCTCTGTCCCGTTTGTATATAACCGAATGTTTAAAAGATACCAGTAAGGACACACAACTACTAATGCGGTACTTATTGGAAATAGTCCCAAAACAAGTACGTCCGGCAGCTGGTAATAATTTTGCAGTGACACTTTGAAGATTTACACTCTATTTAAATATTAATTTACTAAATTTCAGTTCTCTTTTCTCACACTCCCTGGCATAACTGAACTCTCACTCTCGCATACTAAAGGCTTTACATGCATTAGCTATGATACAGATTCTAATAAAGACAGAATGAAACTGCTTGTTTTGTGTCTCATGGTGATCCTCTTCTCGATCCAAATGAAATGTTTAATATGATCCCTCGAGAAAGAAAGGTGTCAATTTCCGCCTGGAATGATTGATGCTCCATCAAACATTTTGTAATATCTCCAGAAGTTTATACAGTAGAATCCTGGTTTGTGGCTTAAATTCAAGGTAAACAAGACTAAGGAAACGAGTTGGAAACAATGTCGATCTGGGATTTAAATCATCCGGAACATTTCACTACATTGGGCAGTATGTGCCAGGGAGCAGTTCCTGACAACTGTTGATAGCTCAGTTGGTAGAGTGGAGGATTGTAGTGAAAACAAGAGGGAATCCTTAGGTTGCTGGCTTGACTCCGGCTCGAAGGAAGGTGCCCTTTGTGTATTTCATTCAAACAGTTAAAATAGCCGATCTTTTTTTCACTCAGACTTTGATCAAAAGCTCAATAAACGATGAAGCAGAGGCTCTTGTTCCGAATTCAGCTCACGTCTGATTGTCTTGTTTTGGCCAAGATCTGATCTTTGAATTCAGGGACTACTCTGTCTGCTTTGTACAGTAATTCAAAAGTAGATACAAATGTCACATTTTTATTGTAGATATAAAGGTGTTCTCTGTTTTCAAAGGATAGGTACTTAATTGGCTTTATGATTTGTTTTGATTTTGTATCGTTGTATTATTAAGTTTGTGCTTTTTGTGTTTTTAACATATTGTGAACTTATTTTTGAAACAAATGCTTACAAAGGCAGACATGGCACACATCTGTTTATACCAGCGGTGAATTGTATATTTTTATTAAGTAGAAGCTACTGCGCACTTCTGGGAGTATAACAGGTTCGATATAAAGTGGCAAAAATATATAAGGGGAAAATACCCCAGACTGGGTGTAAAGGCCTCGTTGTGACTGTTGTTTTATTGTTGAATACGGCATACTGTGCACGAAATGTTGCAGAAACACAATCTGATAGTTAAATAATTATTATTTTAATAATTTTGATAAGTATGAGGCCCCGGATCCAAATATTCAGTTCTGAATTTTTTAAACTTTTTTAACTAACTTTCACAATCGCGATAAACATTTTTTTAAGACCTTTTAAAAACTAGATATAGATATAGATAAAACTAGATAAAAAACATTAGCTTTATCGGTTTTTACATTAATCGATTTTGAATCAAATTTGATCTTTTTACATTGCATTTTACGTTGAAATGTAGCATGCATACCTAATCCACCAACGGACAGAGCAATATTTTACGTTGCCTTCCAACGTGTGATGGATTTGTATGGGTGTCTGTATGATACCACTACAGCACTGGCGCAGGTGCAAAATCCACTTTCACACGACTTTTTCAGTGTCTTCTCTCTCAAATGGACCGAAGCACAGGAGCCAATATTAGAGTGAACGACAGGTGTTTAAACAGAGGATGTTCCAATGTCTGGGAGAACGCATTGTGATTTTGTATAAACGCAAATGGTTTCTCATTTAAAAGCCAACAATATTCTTTTTCTCCCTGGCGCTAATAAGCTACCACACATGCAAGCTGTTGTGTGAAAGAAAATTCATATGTCCATAGGAAGGCAGAATAAAATCCAGAACTGTGTTGGTGATATCGATAAACAGGGCTCATGTTCACAACAAAACTTTACTGTATAAAAAGTTAAAATTCGTACATATATTTTTTTATTATGCAAAGTGTCTGTTAAACCATTCATGAAGGATTTTTAGACAAAAAAACACACCATTATATGAGAAAATATATTTACTATATGTGCATTTAACTCACTTTATAAATTGTGAGCCGATATAAATTGTTGCCCCGCTTTTTTGTCATAAATACACAAGCTTGTTATGTCTTGTGTCAGAAATAAACTGCATGAAATTTGCTAAAGCAACAAAAAGTAAGCGCCACAAAGAAGACAAACATTTGCGTTTATAGTGCAGTTATCTCGAGCCTTTAAAATTACTTTAAATGCAATTTGTTTTTCTCTGTGGCTCTAAGGCTTTGTCATTTACTGTAGTTATTCAGGAGAATATTATGTTAATCGTATAGATGAAACGTTTAATATATTCAGGTGGGTAGCTACGTCAGCATGCGTATCTGCAAAGAACAAGTAATACTGTAGGTTTATTCCATGCTGAAAAGAGAAGAGAGAAAACAAACCTGAAGAAGGTTTCACAGCTGAAACGTTGTTTTTTCTGTCTTCTCTTTTCAGCATGGAATAAACCTATTACTTGTTCCTTTAATATATTGTTCGGTTTGACTCAAAATGCTTTACTACTACAAGAGAGAATTATAGTATGGAGGATGAGACAAATTTATGATTTCTTGGAAGAAAATGTTTTTTCTTTGCATTCGAAATGAATCGAAACTTTAGCGCGACACACAAACCCTTTGCCTTTTTTAAAGATATAATATTTTTAAACAGACAAGTATAGAAAACGTTTTTTTTACTAAGCAATTTTGGCCGGGGGCAATGTATTACTAGTAGTGGCGCTGAGGTCACTATGGTACAGTTGAGCACCGTAAGATTAGGGCCAGTGATGTAATGTATAACGCATCTGACTTCGGATCAGAAGATTGTAGGTTTGACTCCTGCCTGGCTCATGTTGCTTTTTTAAAACGGTACTGTCTGAAGATCAGCTCCTGCTCTGAGCTCAATAGCAATGCAAAACTGTGCGTAACAAAGCTGGCGAGCAGCTGAAGTTGTGCTCAGTAGTCAGTACGGTGCTGAGGGTTCAGTACTGGCGTTGTTCTAATTAGCACGAACTGCAATGGCTCTGAATCTGATCATTTCTATGGAAGCCCATTTCCGCCAGGGAGTAAAAATAAAAACGCGCTATGGTATCTCAGAATTCCGACTTACTAACTGAGAATTGCGACTTAAAAACTCAGAATTCCGACTTTATATCTCACATTTGGGACTTATATTTCATTGTCTGTCCTTTTGTTATTGTAATGGATTCGGGTTCCAGGGCTTGTGCCCTCGCCGCTCCCACCCTAGTTTGTGCCTCACTGCATTGGCTCGAACCCAGGCCTTGCCAGCTGAGCTAAAGAAGAGTTTCTTTTTTAAGTAAAAAAGGACATACAATGGAAATATTTAAAAAGTATAAGTTTCAGCTTTTATAATTGTGAATTATTCTGGATGTGAAGTGTCTATTTCTGTATCTTATTTCATATTCTGTCTTCGTTTTTGTATTTCTGGTGTTTAAATAAAAAAAAAATTAAAAGCCCACCGTCCACTATTCCATCCGTGTACTATGGAAGCCTCACTACCGGAAATGGGATTCCATAAAAATTAGTGTAATTAATTTGATTTTTATCAGGTCACTGTACAAGACAGGCCTTCAGGCTTATAGATCCTATGATCTTGTACGATTCATCAATATAGTGTAACGGAACGGCCAACATACATTTTGTAGTTCAGGTGGGTAGCTGCGTCAGCATGCGTAGGCTGCAAAGGAACAAGTAATAGGTTTATTCCATGCTGAAAAAAAGAAGAAAGAAAATATGTTTTGGCCGAAACGTACCAGTAAACTTTACATTAACAATACCAGCCAACGATACATTATCATTTCACACCGGTTCTACAGGAATCTACAGCAGAGCCCTGAGTTGACTCCCAGAGTCCCACTGAGCCCATAGAATTCCACATCACCCATCACTCCTGCACACAGTCCGCTGAGAGCGCCTGTCCATAAACTACTGGATTGAGAATGGGATCAAATAATTCCCCATTTTCTTAATTCTACATCAAAGGACTGTTAAAGGTCTATTTGAAGGCATCAATTCGTATTCTTAAACCAGATGAACGCCTGGAATAAGTTAATATTACTTATAAATAGTCGTGCTACAATACTCCAGTTGAAGGCACGCTTCTAGCTTTGTGGTACTCTGGTGCGTCACAAATTTATGTTTGAATTTCTGTGGATGAACTACTATAGGTGTACCCTCGCTCACTTTCTTTAGCGACAGTCGTTGCTCTTCATCTGAGTGATGTATTTGCCTGTTTTTCAGTTCACTTCCCTGCAAGGAATATTTACCTCAGAGCTCTCTTTCGCAGACTGCAGGCGCTATGTTTGTTAACAGGTGTTACAGTGATGACATCTTTCTGTATGATCAGGACAGGAGCTGCAGGTCCACTGTGTTGTGGCTGCAGTACAATTTTAGCTTATTATTATAATACTTTTTAACAGCGACAGATTCTTAAGATCACGAGGTGTTTATATTATTTCAGTATTAAGCTGTTACTACATTCGGAACTGTCCCATAGGATTCAGTGTTCCGTTAGTTTGGCACTAAACTGCTTAGTCTATTGCAGGAATTGTACTTAGTCCTGTCCTGTAGTGTCCTCTAGAGAGCAGCAGCTGTTTCCTTGGGCTCATTGCAATTGGGAACATTGTGATTACTGAGCAGGGGACTAAAGTCAGCAGACGAGCGAGTTGCAAATCGGTATTAATCTGGCGTACAGAGCTGCATGCTTATCTCTGGATCATCTCCAGTTAATGTGATGCTGTTCTTACCTTGCAATTGACCCAATCTGACTACTGGCACCAACAACCCTGTTATTACAAATAAACTTCTTGTGTACCTACCGTGATACATAAGTTTGGTGGAGAGGTTTGGCAGCCCATATTCAGTCAAAGGTGTGTGTGCAGATCACTGTGATATACAGGCATCAACAAACTGACAAATACAATATTAAATATTTAACTGATAAAACCCAAATGAACCAAACCTGAATAAATTAGTGGTGGAAAGGAGTCTTTTTATACATCAAAAGCTCTCTGATTCTTTGGTAAGAACGATGGGTATATAACCCATTGTCCTCAATATTAGAAATGAATCCTTGAGCACTGCCGTTGTACCAACGGTCCTCAAAAGTGCTGCCATTACCCCCTTCCCATAAAAGCCTTACATTAACCTTTCTTGCATAAACTATAGAACGTGCCTTCACATTTCAGTTGCACCTCAGAAGCAGTTTAATCTATTATCACTCTACTCCTTCATAACCTTCGGCCTTCTAATTCTGGTCTCCTAACTGTCCCCCAAGCCCCTCTACACTGTATGGGTGACAGGGCCTTCTCCTGTTATGCCACCAGACTCTGGAACTCTCTGCCCAAGGGTAGCAGAGTCACCTTCCCTAAACTCCTTCAAATTCAGACTCAACACCTTGCTCCGTAGAAGAGCCTTTACTGAACTGGTTCCATTCTTTACCACTCTGCTTCTACTTTTCTTAGTACCACCATCCATGGTCTCCTCTGTCTATTGGAATTGTTTTATCCTGTGTATTCTTATAATTATGTCAAGTGCTTTGAGAAGCCACCTTTGGAACCATTATATAAAATAGTTTATCCTAAATCCTTGAAGCTTTAATAGGGCAGTGCAGTAGGGCTAAAAATTGACAGTGTTAGTAGGCCAGCAGGATTTGTGCAAGTTACAGGTAGTCACAAAGGAAGACTAGGATTCACTTGAAATCCATGACACGGGACACTGAAACAGTGGAGAGGCTTTGTGTAGTAAGCGTTCAGTCTCAATCTACACAGTCTGTGCTGCTGGTAGAGGTGGTTGTGAACACCTGTCTTCCCAGTCAAGTACTGGGATCTCCAGTCACGATCCTAATACTTCTCATAACTGTCCACTACCACTGCTGTGAAACCAACACCCATAAGACAAGACCTCCGAGATTCTAACTGCACCATTATTCACTGATGTTTTAGCACCAGTATTGTTCCTCTGCTAAGGAAGGGAAGGCCTACTTTACACCAAGCCCCTGTTGACAATTCCTTCCTTGTGTTTCTTTTAGTCAGTTAGTGCAGCCTAGAATAGGACACCAGATCTCACTCTTACTGAGCACTACAGTAGCAACTCACACTCCATAAGCACTACCCCTCTCAGAAATGGGAGGATTTCCAGTATATTGAACACCTGTCTCTCCCACAGTAAAAAAAGTCACACTGCCCTGCCTAAGGAATAATGCAGCCATCTTTGCCCAGTACAATGCTTTATTACTCCAGCCATTTTCAGTCCTCATTGGCAGCAAGACAGGAAGCATTCTTGAATGGGGAACCCCCACAAATACAGTACTTTAATTTATTAATGGGTCTCACTTCCCTTGAATTCCTCCATCCCATTCAAACCTATAAACCATAAAGAAACAAGGGCAAGCAGAAGGGTCTTTCACAGCTTTATTGAGATGTTGCCATTACAAGGCAAGTGGAGGCAGGAGAGTCACAAGGGCCAGGCTAGAGCCTTCATTCAGACACCTGGGGAGGAAGAAGGAGAACAATCCAGCTACACTGCAGGACACCCACCCCTACTGGGGCTCCTCCTGCCAGACCCTACCTGTCCACTGGCCAACATCTCCAAAGTCCTCTGCTCCCTCCACATCCTCACTGGTGCTCTCAGCATCTTCACTGGAGCTCTGAGGGTCTCCTTCCTCATCCTCAGTTCAGTCAGCTCCCACATCCAGAGGAGTTTCTACTGGTGCCACAGCCACCCGACTGCTGGTCACCAGGCTCCTGGTACCTGTGGACAAGCAGCACCCAGGAGTGAGGGATCCGCTATACCCAGAGTCCCACAGTGATGCTACTCATCTAAACAGTCCCTTTGTCCAGCATGGGATCATTCCTCAGTTGTCCAAGCATGGTTGTCTCTTGGGCAGAGATGCAATCCACAAGGGATAGAGAACCAGACCCACCTTCATTCCAGCTGCCAGCACACCTGGACTCACAGCAGGCACAGACCTCATGGTCACCATACAGTTCCTCCCACCTGGAGGAGAGGACAGGTGAGGCCTCCACCTGGCATGTCCCAGAGCACCTTCAGCAGGCTCCTTGCAGAAGTACCTCTTAGCCTCCCTGGTGTTGCTTTAGCAGGAGCCACAGCCATGACACAGTGCATGTACAGCTCAGTCACTTCATGCTGCAAGAGGGAAGGTCACAGCATTAAGGGATCAAGGCCAATAGAGGGACAGAGAAGGACCTTCTGCCATCAGTGAAGGCAAGCTGGCAGCTCTAGGCACTACAGCTGCCACAGTCTGGTTCACATCTAGATCATGGATGGAAAAGCAGACAATGGATCAGTAGAGCAAGAAGGCTGAGCAGCCTTTGAGAGCAGTACCTTCCTGGACAGCTTCTTCTGGAAGAGGAAGGCATCAATTGTGAAGCGGAGCACATCCTTCTGCTTGGAGGGGACAAACCTGGACAGGCAGCCATCTGCCTTGCTGTCCACCATGCACCTGGGGACAAGGACAAGGATGAACCCCTGCAGGCTCTCAGGGCTCCTGCCCACCTCCCCTCCCAGAAGGGGCCGTACCCCAAGTTGTCGATCATGGGGAAACGGGTCTGGTTTCTCCGTTACGTAACACGAGTGGATGTACAGCCTCTGCTCCGCTGTGGCAAAGTAGGCAGTGGCCTGGAAGTACATGGGCTGACCCAGGAAGTACTCATCCTTAGGAGAGAGAGAGAAATAGAATTACACCTGAACACAGCACCCCCTGCAGGCAGGTGGAGCCACTCGCTCAAGGAGCTTACAGTTGGTGGTGAGCAGGACAAAGCTGTGTTTGTTCTTCAGGTCCTTGAAGAAGGTCTTTCTCCTGGCCCACGTGGGGACATAGCCAACCTTGTAGGAGTAGTGGAACCTGCAGGACAGAGGTGGTGAGGGGCTTCTGGACAGTTTCCCAGCAGCTTCTAAGTCCCAGCCAGCCGGCCCGGCGGAGATCAGTGCGGGGAGCCCGGCCCCTGCGCACAGGCACAGCACAAAGAGAAACGAGCGCATTGCCAAATTGACGTCCCGCTAAACTGCTACAGAAGTAAGACATGTAAACCACCAAACTATGTTGAAACAAGAGAGCATGGAGTGTGAATGCGGTGACTAGGTTTTTATACTAGCAGGACTATCCCAGTGGGCATTGATTCGTCGAATATACGTATATTTACGGCGAAATTACGTCTATACGTATATATACGTCGCCTAGACGTATAATCAACGTCGAATTGCAACCGTAAAATCGACGACATGAATAAACGCATATATAACGTCGAAAACACATCTAACACAGTGCCTGAGGCTTTTTATTGTAAATTACGAAGTAAATTATTTTGGCAGTAATTAATTTACACGTGTATAATACATATAGTAAATATAATAAATTAATTACTGCCAAAATAATTTACTTCATGCACTGTGCAGAGTGCCGTATACTCCTAGTTGCGGCACACACGATACATACAGTAAAAAGCCTCAGGCACTGTGTTAGATGTGTTTTCGACGTTATATATGCGTTTATTCATGTCGTCGATTTTACGGTTGCAATTCGACGTTGATTATACGTCGAGGCGATGTATATATACGTATAGACGTAATTTCGCCGTAAATATACGTATATTCGACGAATCAATGCCCACAGCTTGGCATACAAGGGTTTTGCTGAGGGGGTCTTGCCACCTGCCTGAAAAAAAAAACAGTAAAATGTTTGAGTGCCTATAGAGTTTCTATTTTTATTTTCTTGACAAAAGTTGATACCATTTCCTGGACACCCCGTCCCCCATCAGTGCGCGGTGCCCGGGGAAAAATCTGTAGGGGGCGTCTGAAATTCTGAGGGGGGAGTGATATTTCGGTTGAAACGGAGCTGTACGGTGCAGCTACCCAAATGAAATCTCGCAGCTATGCCATTGATTAGTGCTTCATGATAGAAGATAACGACTAGCAATCTGGTATTTGCGATGAAGTTCAGTTTCACATTTTTCGTCACTCTCACGGTTTGTATTGCCTGGAGCGAAAAGTACCATAAGCGTTCATTTTTGCAGCTACATGGACGTTCTGAATCGTTAATAAAAAAATGTTGTAAAACCAACAGAAAGCACAGACTGCTATAACTAGTCCTAGTTATATAACGATTTTAAGTATAATGATAAGCTACTGCAAGGAATCGGTCCACCTGAGCAAACAGGATCGTAATGTTGACACTCAATAACGACACTGATATGTGCAGTTCCTGGACGGATAGCCCTCCTACCCATCAAACAGACTGAATAACTGTTCGTGTCATTTAGTGTTGTCTGACCATTGACAAAGTACAACTATTTTTTTAGGGCGCAAATTAAGTTAGGTAAATCTTTTTGCCCAAAACTGAAGGGGCGACATTCCCCCCTCCCCCCGTGATGCCAGGCCTGTCCCCATCCTATTCCATAATGTCATTATATATAATACCATACAACAGTGACCGATCCTTACTAACTGCATGCGTTAAAATTGCACATCAGCTCATAGCAGGGGGCACATAGCCGCGATGTATTATCAATGTTAAATTTCAACCATAATATCGACAACATTAATAAACGCATACGTTGAGAAAATATCGAACCCAGCATATTTTCCGGTTATATACCACAATGCATTGCTAGTATTCGTTGGTCACCATTTTGGACACGTTTTTCAAATGTAGAAGTATATCTGCAAATATCTCAGCAATCCTCTTTTGACGAGTAAGTATGAACAATAATAATACTATCTGAATACATACAGATCTTTCTTAATATTATTTTGATTAAAATATACGTGAATAAGCAAAAAAATGGCACATAAAATAGTGTGAATGGGGAAGATGACACAAAATCGTTTTGCCGTTTCTCTTATTCTTATTCTATGTTGTACTTTCAAACTTTGGGTACTCTTTAATTAGGACAGACTTTATTGCTCAACTGCTATGATGCAAGCCAAATTTTATACATTTATTTCAGCTTTGAGCTTAGTAAACCGTTCATTTTTTAGATTATACTAAAGAAGATATTAATCATCATTTATTTGGGAAGTAATATTATATAATTTTCTCCTAGCTGCGGTGCTGAAGTCCCACCCTACATCAACAGAAAAAGAAATAAAGGAGCACGCAATGTGTTACTTGAAGAATGCATATGCAAGGCAGGGGGCCAGGAGATCTGGACTCTGAAAATAATAGGTTTTTGGTTCTAACTGTTAGGACAATTAGACAGGGTTTGCAAATAGTGGACAAAAATCGTCTTAACTTCCATTGTAATATTTTTTTTCTTGGAAATATAGAAGTTGTACATTTTAAAATGTATATTTGAATCAAAATGTGGTTTTGAGTTAGTGTGTTAATGTAATTAGTTTGTGTTTGTCATTACTATACTGTATATTGCCATGTTACCAGAATTTGTAGCTGAAGTTTAAGACTAGTTGTGTTTTTTATGATTATTGCCCATATGTTGATTGTTGATTGATTGTATACAATGTATAATTTGAAATACGTATGTTTCAGGTGTGAATGTGTATTTTCAGAATAAATTTCTAAACCTAATCATTGGCTTGGTTTACTTGTTTCTACACCTATAAAATCTATCTTTGATGTATAATAGACCTCTAATGTTATCCGTATAATAGACCTCTAACCATATACGTATAATAGACGTCTAAAGTTATACGTATAATAGACCTCTAACCATATACGTATAATAGACGTCTAAAGTTATACGTATAATAGACCTCTAACCATATACGTATAATAGACGTCTAAAGTTATCCGTATAATAGACCTCTAAAGTTATCCGGAACTCCAACCATATATGTATAATAGTCCTCTAAATTTATCCGTATAATAGAACTCCAACCATTTATGTATAATGAACGTCTAAACATAGACGTTTAATCGACGTATAACTTTAGACGTATATTAGAATTTCATTCTAGACGAATTGTAGACCACATTTAGACGTCTAAGTTATACGTTTAATAGACGTATATTATACGTCTTTTGCCCACTGGGATGCTACCACACACATGGTCGCACTACCGCTCAATCAACACAATCAATTACACACAGAGACCCGGATTGTTCTCAGCGTCTAATTAGAACCTGCTTCCAGTCTGAGGCGGGACTCCGTGAAGCCGCCTGAACACTTTCCCGTGTGTATCTGACCCCAGCGGAGGAGTTCCACGTAATTTCGACAGAATTAAATCACCCACACGTGTAAAATTTGCTCAGATTAATTTATTGTTCAATTAGTTTCTAATTTCCAAGGACAGTGTGTTAAACTCGCTGTCAGACAGAGTACGGAACATGCGACACGTCCGTCCACACTTTCTTTTATCGAGGGGGCTGTTCTATCAACACTTACCGCAATGAAAATAATTTTACTAATTTTCATGTGTAATTGCATGTCATATTAAAATGTGTAATACAAGCATTTCTTTGCTTCCCAGTTAAGAAATACTGATCAGCTTTTGACATGTTCTGATAATAATTTGTCTGATTTCTCAGAGATTGCTTTTGCTTCGCAGCACTGAGAACCAATGGAAGCCCGTTTCCGCCAGGGAGTAAAAAAAAACGCACTATGGTATCTCAGAATTGTGACTTTGAATCTCAGAATTGCGACCTAAAAACTCAGAATTTTGACTTTATATCTCACATTTGCGACTTCAAAATAGCCCATATTTCATTGTCTGTCCTTTTGTTATTGTAACGGATTCGGGTTCTAGGGCTTGTGCCCTCGCTGCTCCCACCCTACTTCGTGCCTCACTGTATTGGCTTGAATCCAGGCCTTGCTAGCTGAGCTAAAGAACATTTTAGATATAAAGTCGGAGTTCTGAGTTACTAAGTCGCAATTTTGAGTTACTTAGTCGGAATTCTGCGATACCATAGCGCGTTTTTTTAACTCCCTGGCAGAAACGGGCTTTCATACATTTCAATTAGTCTGATCAGTGTAGGACAAGTTAATGTAGAACCATTGCTATGTCTGTCTCTTGTTTGTATATAAATGAATGTCTTTGACAACTTAATGTTAGTTTTTAATTTAGTTTTACGATGTAGGTCATGCGTTAACATATGCACAAGCATACAAAATGTCTCCCTCCTGATTCAGCTCCATAGGAGAGAAGCGATTCCTCCTGCTTCTCGTACAATCATATCAGAACAGAAGCCCGTGTCGCCCAGCTCTGATTCAAGAGCAACTCACATCTTTAGCCCCTTTTTTTATTCGTGATCATAATTTTCTAAAGTTATGATCAATATTGAACTTTTTCTAAATAAAACGACAATAATCAAACATACAAAGTATTAGGAGTTGACAGGGTGCCCCTTTGGAATAGTCGTCAGAAAATGTGAGAAAAGGAAAGTTACCTAAGCTCTCACACACAGCATTAGAGATTGGAATCTGATTGTAAAAAAAAAAAACTACCTGTCTCCCCTTCATTTAACGGTGCTGTTGTTTTTATTTTACATATTGTAGCATTTTAATGAATTGTTAAAAGATTGATACACAAATCGCTAAATAAGAAAACGTAAAAACCCAACTGTAAGCAATTGACCATTCATATTCCTGAATTTTAAATCCCTGTGTTTATCTGTGTCCAAGTGCCTGGTGCAGCTATTTTGAAAGCAGAGTCTATGATTTATTGCGGAAGCGCATTGTTGCCACCCAGGAAAAAAATCTTAATTTATAAATACCAAATTATCTCCTAATTGCGAGATAGCAACGATATCATATGTGTGTATGAACAACCTGTTATATTTGCAATGGCAGTACCTACAGCCTATCGAAAGGTTTGCTGGCACTGTGGGTTTAATTTTCCTGACAATGTGCACGCTGAGAAATGCGCACGGACTGACTTTCTTCTCGCAATGAAAATGTTAACGTTTGTAGCTCATGTAAACACAGTTTTAACCATTAGCACACTCATATATATCCTGAATCAATAACGAATGTGACCTTGAATCCATTGTACCGCTTCAAACTGAAAGTCAGATATTTAGTCTCAAAACTACATAACTCAGGATTTTTTTTTCCTTGATGGCAGCATTGGCTTCTGTAGTTTAGATTCAACCACTGAAGAGGTTGGTTTTGCGTTTTTAGCTATTGAACATAACTGGTAAGTTTAAGTCAGTTCTTGTTACTCTTCCCGCTCGAAAGAGCTGTATTAATACCGGCGCACCTGTCTCCACAGGAAAGTTATTGCTGTTCCAAAACCAATGTACTGCAGCTTCTGGCCACGTGTTCCTGCTGTCAGCCTGTGATACCATGTTCTTCCACCGCTAGAAATATTACTGCTCTAGTACAGTAGTAAAAGAGGAAACAAATGCAAACACCATTTAGAAAAAAACACACACGTCTCAGGCCTTAACCATGACAAGGATAGGATTTGAACCTAGACGAACAGAGCACAATGAATTAGCAATCCAAAAAGTGACTCATGTTTAATTTTCTTTTCGCTTGCTCGATTTGTAGTACGCTCCTCAATCCTTACAACCGCTAAACAAAACAACTTCATGTGCCACAGCATTCTGCTGCAGGTACGGGTTGCACCGTGTATTAGGCGAACCCGAATGAAATATTTCAAATATGTGAAGAATTTCATGAAACCTGAAAAAAGATCACAGCCAATGTCAACAATTTAGAGCCTGTAGGCAGCTTCAACAGAACAAAACGATCTGAAGCCGCAATTCTTTCATAGAGTGTATTGTGACACTCTAACCACGTTGTTGCTATTACTGCTACATCTGCTGTCGTTGGTTAAAACTCTACTCAGCGGGCAAGTAAAGTTGTACAAAAGACTACTTTGAGCCGTCCAAATTCCATTATGTGAATTTAAGTTTTTTTTAATAATAGCATTAGTAATACAATGCGTGCTCAGAAATGTTACTTATTAGCTTATGAAGCAACAGTGTTTCGACCATTTGCGGTCTTCAAAAAGTAAACGCTGAAGTTTTTGTACTTCCTTGTGAGCAGATCACCTTTGATTTAGAAAAGGAAAACTTACTCCCCTGTTGCTTTCATTGCAATATCTGAATCGAGACCCAAGCGCTAAGAAAGCTGAATAACGCAAAAGACATATTCCCGATTTTAATTTAGATACACATTTTCTAATGCAGCTTTCATTACAAGACAGTCTATTTCTCGAAAGCGTGTTATGTAAAAAAGAGAAAAACGAAAATATATGGATGACAATCTTTCAAAGATTAAGATTTTACTTTTGAGAAATTGTCATCTTATGTATCTAGACGCTTTTCAACCGCTGGTTTTGGAACTTTGTTGTGCTTCCTGAATCATTTTCAGTGTTATAAACTGGGTGTAGAGGGAGCGATCAGTGTAGAACAGTTGATAGGTTGGAGCTGTTCAGACTACTCTCGTTATTTCTCAAATGCTCATATCATTTTTCTTTCACGCTACGACGCGAGTGTGTACATGTGTTTGGTTTTCGTTTCACTGATTCTCATTGAAGATTTGGGAATTAACGACGGAAGAATCAGTTGCCTCGGAAAGCAGAAGCTTTGGTTCACAACGATCTTGAAGACACGCCCATGTAGTGCAGCGTGTGATATTTGTACTATAAAAGACCAAGTGCTCAAAGTGACGTCTGCGTTTACCGTTTAAACTTTTCATCTCGGGCGCACTTTTAGAAAGCAAAGATAGAGCAGTTGTGTTGAATCACACTATGACAGTCGTCAGCAGAGTGGCGCAGCGGGAGCGTGCTGGGCCCATAACCCAGAGGTCGATAGATCGAAACCATCCTCTGCTATACACACCGTCAGTTTAATGATGATTTTTGATTTTTTTGTCTCTCGTGTGTGTGCAAGCTTCACACTTACTGTATTCGTTAATCTTTACCAATAGCAGATGCCCCAATGTATCTTTGGTTGTTCTGAGATCCTTGATAGTTTCCTCAAATCCTTCAAATGAACATCCATATCAAATCAATTATGTTTATATTTATTACAATTAAGGTACATATACAAAATATCAACGCACATTTGTATAATGCTCATTTAATGATTGTCAAGGATTGTCAAGTTCTCCAACAAATCTGTGATCTAATTTTAAAATATTTTTGCTAAGGATACAACGGGTGTATAAATGAATTCTCCTGACAGCCAGTTGAAGATAAAATTTGACACGTGAAAATGGTTCTCTTGAACATTGACTTAGGTACTTAATTGTTTACATGTAGTTCCACACGAGTAAAATGCACATTTCCTGCAAAGATCAAGAGGGTTTACAAAGAAATCCCATCAAGTTTAAGAAGAGATTATGGTTATAGCAGAACAATTTGAAGCACATCCCTGAGTGGGTTTGAACCACCAGCCCTTTGTTTAATAGCTGCACAGAAACACACTCCCGTTGTTTTTTGACATTCACACATTTGTAGCTAAAATAAAATACTGACATTTTCCTGCCAGCCAGCAGTATTTCTCCTGCACTGACCATGAATAACCAATAACTTTATTTCATCTTTCGCAGGCTGTAATCTACAGAAAAGGAAGTGAATACTTGTATTAAGCTAAATCAAGCCGAAGGAAATGCACTGCCGTTGTTTTTCTCCACTTTTCGTTAAAAGGAGAAAAATCACTGGCATTTTCCTGCGGTATTTCTTCGGTCCTGATAAGCAAGACTTGTATTTTATCTTTCATAAGTTGTTTGAATTTCTTGAAGTTCAGAAACAACTTGTTCCAGCAAAGAAATGAACACTTGCTTCAAAATAAATCAAGACGTATGTCTCACTCGCTGTGTGTGCTCTTATCTGTCCATCTCTCTCTCCTCTTCTCTCTGGCAGTCTGTGCAGAGTATCTGAAGGGGATGTAACACCCCTTGGCAAATAAGAAAAATTCTGAGGCAGAATAAAAAAAAAAACATTATTCTCTTCTCAGTCAGATTCACAGCTTAGACTCACACTCAGACAGAAGCTCAACTCCGTACTGCTCTCTATCCTAACAATCCAGAACCAGACGATATTCAGACAATCAGTGCTGCTACATGAACAATATCAGACAGAACAGCCTGGACTCATGTCACATTTCCCCCTTTTATCCTTCCTCCCAGCCCTCTTAGAGACATAAAAGAGCTCCTGGTTCTCCTCTCTGTGAACTGGGCTCAGGGGTCACTGATCTGTCAGCTGTGGGCTCTGTTCCAGGTCAGAAGCAAGAAGCTTCTATTAACCCTTTCCAGGACTTCCTTCCCTTCAGTATTACTTTCTTTACTGTATATCAGCCTCCAAACATGTTTTTTAAGTGTTTTATAACACAAGTGAGTGTGGAATTATATTAGTATTTATGTAATAAACAGCAGCATTGACACTCTGATCAGTATATTGATTGTTAGTAGCCAATGGGCCGATGGTCGTGACTACAATAGTGACCAGTTGACCAGTCTGTATCTCTGAGCAGTGCTCTGGTGATTCTACACCAGACCTGGGAATCAGCTGCTCTCACAAGTGTCTCACAGACAGTCTTATAAATGTGCAATTAGATGAAGTCTTGTAACAGTTATACAGTTAATTTAAATCATCAGACTACCTATAGAGCTGAGAGCTGGGTGGAAATGAAACCAGGATACACATTTTAACCTCCAGGAACATGAGTCTGATCCTCCTAGGTTCTATACTCTGATGATTCGTGTAAAACCCTTAAAAGCACTTATTTCAGGGACTCGTGCTCGTTCTCTACTGCTCCACGTGGGTACGCTTTGTAACGCATTAATCTGTGAAGTAAACTTTTTTTTCTGTTTAATGAATTTCATTCCTCGGTTTGTCGCTCTCCTCCTCCAACTGTTATAAATTGCCTCTCTTCACAGCCCATTTTTTTTGGGGGGAGATGTTATATTTGTATGAAAAGCCCTCCGGGCTCCGGACAGGAGTCTCCTCCAGCAGAGACGCGCTCTTTTTTTAATTAAACGTATGGAATTTACAAATATAACTACAACCAGAGGAACAGAAACAGGTACAAGAGAAAAAAAACACAACAGAAAAAAACAGGTAATGGAGTAAATTATGTGATCAAATTGTATTTTTACATATATGTTTTCCTGGCTTTATTATTTCTCAATTATTTATAGAATTTAGTGTTTCAACATGCATGCATTTCCTGTTTAAAATAAAAATTAGCACTCACTTTTTTACAAAACGAAAAAGACGCTTTTCTTTTTGCAACATTTCGAGTACCTCTGGCATTCCTGAAAAAGACACACAAAAACAGCAGAGACGCACTATGCTCTGTCAGAATAAGTGCTGTGACGTCACAGAATCCAGCCAGAGAGCGGGGATCAGAGAGAGAAAGAGTGCGGGAGGCGCACGGAGCGCACGGAGAAGAGTTATTGATCACTTATCTATCGACAACCAATTATCTCAACTGAAGAACCGTAGAAAAATCGATTAACTTCACCAATTGGTGAGTACTGATTCTTTTCTTGATCCTGTTTAAATATCTAAAAAACAGTTAATAAATAATAATAATAATTGCTTACACTTATATAGCGCTTTCTGGACACTCCACTCAAAGCGCTTTACAGGTAATGGGATTCCCCTCCACCACCACCAATGTGCAGCATCCACCTGGATGATGCGACGGCAGCCATAGTGCGCCAGAACGCTCACCACACATCAGCTATCAGTGGGGAGGAGAGCAGAGTAATGTAGCCAATTCATAGATAGATAGGGTTAATAATGTTCAATCTGAAAATAAACAATGATTATTCATATTATTATTTAGGTAACTGTATCCTAGAGCTAGAAAATTATATTTCAAGTTCATAAATGTATGTAAGTAACAGTTTAAATGCATTTTTCCAGTGTTTATAAATCATAAGAATGGTAACCAAGGCGACAGGCGCTCCGTCACTGCACGCGTTTAAGTGTCTCGCATTTGTCACAGAGAGCGGTGTGACGTCACGGGCAGCAACTAATACTAATATCAGTGTCTTCATGTTAATATTAGTGAGAGTACAACTGGTAGTTTTAATGCTAGTGTTCATGTGAGTATTAATGACAGTGGCACTACTGATTGTTTTAGTTTTAATGTTCATATTCATGTTAATATTAATTATAATTATTGTGTTACTGTTAGAGTATTAACACTAGTAGTAATGTTAGTTTTAGTAACAACATTACTGTTATTATTAGTAGTTTGTGTCAGTTTTAGTGATAGTGTTACTGTTGTAGTATTAGTAGTATTTATATTTGTTTTAGTTATTGTGTATCTGTGGATAAGTGTGTTTGTGGTATCTGTGCGTGTGTGGGTGCATGTCTGTGCATGTGTGGTGTCTATGCGTGTGTGGGCTGTTAGTGTGTGAGCGTGTGAGGTCTCTGAGTGTTTGGTGTCTATAAGTGTGTGTCTGTGTGTCTGTGAGTATGCGTAGTGTCTGTTTCTGTGAATGCATGCCTTTGAATGTGTGTGTATGGTGTGTGTCTGTGAGTGTGTGGTTTCTGTCAGTGGGTAGTTTTATATTTGTAAGTGTATGTGTTGGTATGTCTGTTAGTGTGTGTAGTGCCTGCGTCTATGTGAGTATTAATGATGATAGCATGTGTGAGTGTATATATGTGAGTGTGTAAGTGTCTGATTGTGTGTATAAATGTGTGATGTGTCTGTGAGTGTAAATGTGTGTGAGAGTGTAGGTGTACAGTATATCTATCAGTGTGTGTGAATGTGTGTGTAGGTGGGCTTGGGTTCCACTGGTGTGTCTGACAGAAGTGACCCATCAACAGGTGTTGAGTTCCAGAGCCGCTTGCAAATAAAAACACTTTCTAGAGTCCAGACCAACATCCAGAGAGCTGTGAGTTCTCTGTTTTTATCAGTATTAGTAATAATGTCAGAAGTAATTCCCACGCAAATGATTATTAACCAAGACAGACATCAGAAAATATCGCCTTTGCAGTGATGTCACACCTCTTCTTCATAAATTTTCTTTAATGACAGGACATTTCTGTGTCTGAGTGTCTGCTGCAAATAGCGCGACAAGCCATTTCTCTCCAATATTTTCTGGTGCAGTTATTTATCGCATACAAAATATTATTCTCATTAAGAATATTTTACCTGCAAAGTTACAGTGAAAATGCTACGGCGAATGAACTTTTTATGAGTGAAAAACATTCAGAAGACTTAATGGCTCCAGGGGAGGCTTGAACTTATAACCTCAGCATGACTCCACTGTACACAGCTATATAAGTAACACAGACTGACTGATTGTACCACTAGACCTGTGTAAGGCAGGCTTTTACCCAGATTGTAAAACTGGCACAAATGCAGGGTGAAACATGGGGTTTTGGATGTGGATTCATCTCCACATGGGGGAAAGGGATAGTAAAATATCAAGGAAAATATAAGAGAAGAAAATAAAATATATGTGCTCACTTCAAAGTAGGAAGAGGTGGTTAGACAAGCAAAACAGCTTTGCAAATAATGTGAAGCGACATTGTTTTGTGTCTATCTGCTCACAAATTTCGCTTCATGTGCCTTAAGCTGTGCAATTTGTATGGTTGTTGGATGAGATTGGTTTCTTCAACAGCCCGGTCAATTGCCAGTGGAGAGCTTGCCATTAACACCTTCATGAAGACTCCTTTAATTGTCAAGGCACCTCCTTTGCATAGAATAGTAGCACCAACACTAAGAGAAAGGATGAGAAGTGTCTTTTATCAAGCTATTGCAGTGTTTGTTTGACTGAGGATCCTCTTGTGCTGAACTGGCTCCTGGAGAAGTGTAGTGCAGTAAAAGAGAAGGATTGTGTCACTCAAGACTGTCACAGAACAGAACAATACAATTACAATACTTTTATGAGAGTAAATATTACCGGTGAAACACAGTTTTTATAATGGTGAAAACAGGAGCACCTTCTCTGCATTTTTGACTGAAATATTTAAACGACAAGAAATACTATCACTATGCAATTCATGAATGCAATTGAGCTCCTCTAAATGTTCTAGTCTGATGAAACAATGTATAGAATTAGGTGACAATATTGGAATTAATTCAAATGCACAAGATAAAGTTTCAGCAACAAAAATGTGCTCGAAAATATTTTACAAAAAAGAAACCTTACATTCACCTTAAACAACATTCACCCTCTACGTTAGCAGAGAACAGTAGGACAGATAGTTAGTGTCACTGGACACTGCGTCACAGAGGCCAATCTCTTCTCCCTCATTATGCAGGCTTACCCACTCATGATGAACTGTCCTCCAGTGATAGTCAGTTGCCATCACCGACTCAGATTTCAGACTCAGTTCATGTACATATTATACCTTAATTGTACCTGCCACTGCATTACAATAATTTGATCAAAACACCTGCTAGACAATTATCAAATATTTCCTTTTTTCTTTTAGCAGATAAAAAATAAGTATTTATTCCTTTCCTCTCCTACCAGTCTTTGCAAGCCACCCAGTTTTCTCTGAGCCAGTGTGAGGTATGAGGCAGTCAGGGCTAATGCAGCCGAGCACTCTAAAGAGCTGGATTAAAGGTCCAGACTCTTTGGGGACGTAAATTGGAATCCCACTGCTGCCAAATATCTCCAACTATCTCTGTGTTAAGAAGCACTTAATTTTTTGTTGTTACATCCCTTTGATTTAAACCAATTTCATACCAATACATTTAAATAACCACACTGTTCTTACGGCATGGCTTTGTCTGGCAAAAAAATAACATGACATCTCCTTTAAAACACACATTTTCTACAGAGGGAAAAGGAGAACTCGTGCCATTCAACCTTATAGCGTGATGTCATTTTCTCACGCTAATTTTTAGATGCTTGTGATCGAATCTATGATCCTTATGAGTGCGCTCGCCCTCCATAAAGGTACCACAGTTATAATGTGCCACGTTTTTAGATAATTGCTTTAAATACAGGTCAGAAGAAGGCGACAAAATGTCCGCTAGGCAGTTCAGCGATGTCAACTGTGTTCTCTGTTGTTTAGGTGTAGAGTGCCAGCCGTTACAACCAGGAACCACACAGTTTCAGGCATCAAAAAGACTTCCCCGAACCCTGATCCTGTCCTTACTCCGATGATGGCATTCAGACATTTCCTGCAACAAAGTGATGATATGGTCTTCAACAAAACACGTGAAAAGCTTGTTCCCTACCCCTGCAGTCCTTCTCAAAGAAGGACCAAGTGTGCTCAGTGTTAAATGCACTGTTCATTATTAATAATAATAATAATAAACTTTACTTTATATAGCACCTTTAAAGGTGGCTTCTCAAAGCACTTTGCAGAATTAGAACAATACAATGAAAAAATACACAAGATAAGCAGGATGAGAATACACAGTTAAAGGAGACAGTACAGATGCAGCCATTCAAAGTGCGCGGTACAGACACCGCGGTACAGATACCGCAGGTATGATGACACGGGGTACCGCAGTGCGTGATTGGTTGACCGACAGGGGCACTCGTGGTCCGTTGGTCTGTCGTAGAAAGACTTACTGTAAACGTCTTTACTGTGCCCGTTGTAGATATTGAATTTTACCACTGAAGGGAAATCTTAGTAGCTGAGCATAAAAAGAATAGGAGCATACTGTAACGCGTGTGAAGGCCTTAAACGATATTAATTTTGGAACGTAAACATACAGTATATAGCTGGTCTTGGTACTTTAAAGAAAAAAATACACACCAGTATTCCATTTCTCCTTAAACATTGTAAGCTTCGAAGTCTTTAACTAACGTGATACCGGAGTCAACGAGCATACTTTTAGAATTTGATTAAAAGGGAATATAATATGGAATCGCGTATCTAAAGAATTTAATAACGGTATGATTATATCCGTGTACTGCGGCAGAGCTGTGTAGGGCTGTTTCGCCTGCCTGGTCATGTGAGCTGTCTTGTAGCCTACTGGTCTAGGTGCGTGACTACCAACTGGCAGGTTGTGTGTTTGAATCCAGCTGGTGCTGGACTTTTCATTTTTATTTATTTATTTTTTAATCGCGTAACATAAACATATTACCGTATGCAAACTGTACTGTATACAGTATGTATATGTATATTTAATGTCTTAACTGTGCCCGTTTAATTGAATTAAAAAAAATTAACACGAACATTAAGCTGTTTACATCTTCCGCCTGAGAACAGTCACCCGTTGCTACCCAACGCAGAATGGTGATTGGCTGACACTATCTGACACCCCTCTGATTGGAGAAAAAAGACGTGCTGGTTTGCTATACACACTGTGCCAGGAAGAGGATTTCTTTCTATTCAAAACGTGTATTTTAAAAGTTTAAGAAGTAAAAACCTTACAGCGTACACAGATTTCTAAACTGATCAGGATCGTTATCTTTGTCTTATGCATAATAATGTTCACCGCTCTGTCCAGCAAATTAATAATAAACTTTATTTTATATAGCGTTTTAAACGAATATGTAATTAGATTGCTCATAAACCTAATCACTTGCTTTTTCTTTTTATTTAGGCTCAGATTTCAACTATAGATCGTATTATTAATAACCATAATAACAACCAACCAACAAAAACAACCATATAAACATAATGGTGGTGCTGGACCTTCCAGTTTTATTTATTTTTTAATCGCGTAACATAAACATATTACCGTATGCAAACTGTACTGTATACAATATGTATATGTATATTTAATGTCTTAACTGTGCCCGTTTAAGTATTGAATATTCATATCTAATTTTACCACTGAAGGGAAATCTTAACATAAACATACGGTATATGGCTGGTCTTGGTACTTTAAAGAAAAAAATACACACCGGTATTCCATTTCTCCCTAAACATTGTAAGCTTCGAAGTCTTTAACTAACGTGATACCGGAGTCAACAAGCATACTTTTAGAATTTGATTAAAAGGGAATATAATATGGAATCGCGTATCTCAAGAATTTAAAGACCAGACAATCGCAAACTCGTTTTCAATAAAATTATTTTATTCATTCAGCAGTTTGTGAGAGGGACATCCAGCAGGGAGAGACACACACACAGGTTTTCATTGACAAAATTGTTTTTTTTTCAATTCCTCTTGTCTAACAGGAATGTTTTGTTTGTGGACAGACTGTTAGACAAGAGGAAAAGACCGCCTCTTCCTACGAAGCATTTCGTTGATCCGATCACGAATTCTTTTTCAGTCGTACGCAGCAAGGGTTGAGAATCTCCGATTCACCATCGTACTAATGGTTTCCCGGAGATTGCAAGGCAAGGCACTTTTGCCTCTGGACCCATCGAAATTTACAGACGTGGTCCACCCCCAGTAAATTTCAAAAGTCACAAGATTTCGAAACACGAGGGCGGCGTAGCGGTCGGCTCTTGCTTTCCCGTCTATGCCGATGCACTGCAAGTACAACCCCCCCTCCATCTCCTGGGTGATGGGTAGCAGTTGGACATCTGGGAGAATTATTCGTCCCACTGGCATCTGTGAATTCCGCTGTGCTTCCTGGGGGGAGATAGCCGGCGGGGACAGCATCAACAGATTCCTGCGCGGTGGTAAACTGAGAGGCCGGGATGGAGTGTCCTGAGGCGGTGTGTGCTCTGCGGGGGGCAGAGCTTCCGCCAGGCATTGCAGCCTGCGTGGCGGGAAGAGGCACTTTTCGGGAGACAGCTGCTCAACTGTTTGACTGCTGGAACTCTAGCCTCCCAATCCTCCCCAGTAATGCATCGTAATGCTCCCGCTGCTGCCGAAATGTCTCCATACAGGTGCTGCTTCTACAGGTTGGCACCCTGGCCAGTGGCCGAGAGCAGAGACCCACGGCCTGTGGCAAAATAACATAATTTATGTAAGAAATAAAGTCACACAGTGGTATTCATCAGTCGCGGAACAGAAGTCAAAATAAACTTTTCTTTTTTTCCGTCTTACCGCTTTCTTTTTTACTGTCCTGGTGGTAGATCGTTTCGCCCGTGCGGTGTTTTCTTGAAGAACAGGCTACGAAGAAATAATTATAATTGAATTTAAAATTCAAAACGGCAATAATACCTTGTAATATGCGCTGTAATCGCGTATTTCAGATGAAGTCTGCTGTATTTGCTTACCCTTCGCTCTTTGGAAGCTGGGGCGGCAGAAGCACCCCATCTCTTCCCGTAAACCGCCTTGGTCTCCATACTGTACTATGGTCGCTGTAGTGCAGGTTCGCAGTTTTTTTTTGTGATGGGAGCTCACCCAATCCCTTGGTGTCTTTTATGCGTCACACATACTGTATTTCAGCGCCATATATTTCATGGATATTATGGAATATAATGGATGGATATCTTAGTTATCTTTCTAGTTCACAGGTTTGCATGCATAATTTAATTTTGAAAGCCACTGAGACATCAGGTACTACTGTTGTATTTATGAAAAAGAAACAAAACAAAAAACATACTAACAACTGTGCCATCCTACTCCTTAGTTAATACATTTTATTATTATACATTTTATTATTCAGAAACAGTTAACATTGTTAGCAAAATATTTTGAATTATATTTAACCCTATTTTTTCTTTAGTTTTGTATTTAACTTATTATATGATAGTCAGACTTAATGTATATTTGAACAATGAAAATATATTTTTACAAGATTACACATTAAGCACTTAAAATTAATATGGTTAATAATAGTAAACTGTAACATGCTGTAACAAGATCGGTTAAACTGCGAAGAAAATGCTTTCAGAGAAAATGTTTCAGGTGTGAAGAACATAGATCTCCAATGCAATTTCAACCAAACCTGTTCCCACACACCCTGCCCCCACTACCATTAGAATATACACAAACATTTTAGCATTTCATTCTGAGCAGAAGACCCTCACACCTGAAGAGTGCTGGCTGTGACGAATTAAACCGGTTTTACAGGTTTCAATCACAGACCATGTGACATGGGACTCAGTAAAGTAACACACAGCGCCACTGGATTTGATAATACTGTACCTAACCAAAATCCGCAATATGGAAACAGAACCTGTGTAATTATTGATAGATGATGTACTCGTAACATTTTTTCAAGACGAACTACAACATTTAAAAAATGACTTGTATGTACTTGATATCTCTAATCAATCCACGGGTTCCAGCACAAAACGAAACTAAAATGCATACCGTTTCGCGCTTCTTATTAGTTGCTCAAAAGTAATTTGACCGTATGAAATGCATAATATAAACCTAGAAACATATACTGGACTGAAGCTGAGGGGCCTCAGACTGGTCTGTACTGAAGCTGAGGGACCCCAGACTGGACTGTGGAAAACTTTCACATTATCTCCACCTGAGTCCTCAGATCGTCTGCATGACCTTGTATTATTAAGTATTATTTTAAGGTCCTGTGATGATCGTAAGATGGGGGGGAGGGGGGGTTACTAAATAAACCCTTGACATTAATCTGTATTGTAATTTTTGTTCTTTTGTTAAGCATCAATAAAAATTTTTTTAAAAAAATCTGTTTAGCTTTTGGTTCCCCCCCCCCCACCGAAACGAACGAACAGAGTCTGTCCTTCTCTTTCATCCCGGAGAGTTTGTGGTTGACGGATTGAGGCCGAGAGCCCTCGTCGTCGGCGTGCCACCAGTTGGCGGGGATATAGCAGGGGGCGCATCGTGTCCAATACTCCTTGAAACGAGACAGATTTCAAGCCACCTCCGTCTGAAGAGAAGGAAGTCGACCACGAAGTCCTGAGTGTCCTAGGAAGCTCTTTAGCCATCGTTTGCCCAGCAGCCATCTCACCCTGCAGCTCCCAGCTGGCAGCCCCCTCCCCACTAGAGCCCAGCAGGTGGGAGCCTGGTCAGTACCTGGAGGGGAGACTCCTGGGAAAAACTGAGGTTGCTGCTGTGAGAGGTGTTAGTAGGGCCAGCAGGGGGCGCTCTCACCCTGCGGTCTGTGTGGGTCCTGATGCCCCAGTATAGTGACGGGGGACACAGGTGCCGTCCTTTGGATGAGACGTCAAACCGAGGTCCTGACTCTCTGTGCTCATTTACAATCCCGGGGTGTCTCTGGAGAAGAGAAGGGGTGTTACCCCAGTGTCCTGGCCTGATTCCCCCCCTGGTCTTTACCCATCATGGCCTCCTTATCACCCCCCTCTCTGAACTGGCTCCATCCCTCTGCTCTCCTCCCCAATGAGAGCTGCTGTGTGCTGAGCGGACTGGAGCATCATCCAGGTGGGGGCTGCACACTGGGGGGGCTGGAGGGGATCCCCCTGACCTGGGAGGAGCTCTGAGTGGAGAGTCCAGACTTATTAATTATTATTATTATTCGTGCTGCACTGGGCTCCTGTCCTGGCAGTGAGAGGGGGACTCTGTGATCAGTACAGATACTCATGACTGTCTAATAATACACGATACAAATGGAACACAGGGTAGAGCTGTAGTCCCTTCGAAACGTTTTGAACTGCCAGAAGAAGTTTTCACAACCCGGACTCGTGAAGGTACAGGTCTTCTCCCATTGTCCGGAGCAAGGTGTATCGTGTCCTGGTGATTTCTCCCGTTTCGAATGGAGTTTAATGTCGCGTTTCTACTTTATTAGAGAGAGGCACTGAACTTTGGGGAACGTGACATCCACCCAGTAATACTAGTGGGTTGATAAATATAAATGTTTTTTTTCCCCCCATATTATACCTCGCGAAATATAATATGTGTGCGTGTCCTGTAATGGACTGGTGTCCTGTCCAGGGTGTGTGAGTGTGTGTGTCTGTGTGTCCTGTGATGGACAGATGGTACCCACCCTGGACACCCTTGAGACACTGGCTGTGATGGACTGGTATCCTGTGAAGGACTGGTGTCCTGTCCAGGGTGTGTGTGTTTCCTGTGATGGACTGGTGTCCTGTCCAGGGTGTGTGTGTGTACTGTGATGGACTGGTGTCCTGTCTAGGGTGTGTATGTGTCCTGTGATGGACTGGTGGATCACAATATTAATTCTCCTCCTTGATTCCCTCCTTCATCGCCAGAGTGAAAGCGGGACACGGCAGTAAAAGCTCAGCCCTGCGGGTGGTGGTCCTCTCGGCCACACGGGGGCGCTCTAGCTCCACGGGGGGGGTTATGTTCAAGTCCCGCTGGGAATCGCACCGACGCGGTGGAGTTCGTGAACGTCCCAGACACCAAGAAAACGAGAGAGAGATAAAAGGTCGTTTTCGGGGTTCAAGAAGCAACCCCGAGATTCAGGGAGTTTCCCCGCTGAGCTTACTCTGCCGAAAACACGCAGGTTTTATTTTTTTCCCGTGCCCCCCCTCACACAGGCCGTTTCTGTAGCGTGAAGTTGTGTTTTTTTGCGCGGCGGTCGGTGAGAGGCGAAATTTTATTTATTTTTTTCCCATGGTTTGAAACAGAAACAGCCGGGTGGTGTTGTAGAGAGGTCGACGTGCCTGGTTTTCCTCGTCTGCGAAGCCCGGTTTTTTTTTGGGGGGGGGGGGGGTCGTGAGGTCCCACGCAGCGCTCGGAAAAGAAAATGGCGTTTCTTTTCCCGGCAGGACAGGGGGAACCCGTGTTTTTTGGACGTGGCGTGGCCCGAAATTTCCACCCTTGGCCGCTAGAGGGGGGTGGAGGTTGGTCTTTCTTTGACTTGGGGGTAGGGGGGGTGCTAATTTCACTGAACCAAACCCCACGGAAACCCGTGTTGGACGTGGGGGTGCTGAATGCGCCCTCGACGTGATTTTGTCTTTAAATTCAAGTGCAGCTTTTGTAACGCTTGGGCCGGAAACACCTGGACCCGTTTCCTCTGCCTGTCCGAGGTGGCGACTACCGGGGTCGTACAGGGACACCCGGCTGGCCGCTGAGAGTTGGAAAAATAAAATGTCCACCCAAAAAAAAAACAACAACCGTGAAAAATGTCGGCCATTTTTGTTTCGCGGCCGAGCCGTGAGCGCGTGGGGGGCGACGTCACGGAGGCGTCACAATGAGCCGCCTGACGTCACAGAGCGGCGGATTCTAGCGGGGGGCGGCGCCGGAGCCCCATGAGCTCAGAGGAGTGAAGAGAGAAGAGGAGGAAAGCGCTATATAGTCCTTTCTAAACACGTGTTTCTTCCAATAAAGTTACTTCGACTTCAATCATTAGTTTCAGCTTCAGAATCGCTCTTCAGTATCCCCGTGAAATCGGTAAGTCAGTCAAAAGTGCCGCTGGCGAGAAATAACAAAATAAGTGGAGAAATAAGTTGTTTTTTTACCGTTACTCAACTCTTATGGGTGTGATCGTGCTGTAAAAAGATATTGAGAGGAGGTGCACCTCTACATAGAGAGTGGCGGGGGTGTGGAACAAGCTGCCCAGCCCTGTGGTTGAAGCCGATACCCTGGCTTCTCTCCAGACACAGCTGGGTGAGCTCCTCCAGTCAGGACAGGAGGCTCTTCTGTACACAGAGGGGGGCGGGGTTGGGGAACAAACCGCCCAGCTGTGTGGCTCCGCCCCCTCCCCTCCCCACTGTGACTCTGCTTGTCTCGGCAGGACGATGCACCGACAGAGATGCCGCATGGCCGTGCGCGGTCGCAGCAGGACCCGGGCCCGGCGAGGCGTCGTAAGTCCACCCCTCCCGCCCGCCGTCCAGCGTCCAGCATCCAGCCCTCCTCCGACTGACCTCTCCGCCCCCAGCAGCACTCGCTGTATTATAATAATAATAATAAACTTCACTGATAGAGCACCTTTCACACAAATAGCAGCACAAAGTGCTTGACAGACCAGGTCTCACGGTAACACCTCCAGACGAGGAGAGACACTTCCAGTGGTGATCTTGACTGAGGACACGCCCTCGGCTCAAGAGACAGGGTCACGTGTACAGTATGGCCTTCTGAGAGCACAGATTGCCTCTGGATGACCCAGACTCTTCCTGGACACACTGTACACACTCACCTGTCCAGACTCTCACTAGACACACTGTAGAGACTCACCTGTCCAGACTCTTACTGGACACACTGTACACACTCACCTGTCCAGACTCTTACTGGACACACTGGTCAGACTCACCTGTCCAGACTCTCACTGGACACATTGTAGAGACTCACCTGTCCAGACTCTTACTGGACACACTGGTCAGACTCACCTGTCCAGACTCTCACTGGACACACTGTACACACTCACCTGTCCACACTCTCACTGGACACACTGTAGAGACTGCCCAAGGCCCTTAGTCTCGACACGACTGGGCTGGGCTATTTGGTCAAAGCTGTCTCGGAGATGGGCAGTTTGGCGTCTTCACAGGTCACACCGGTCAGGCTGAACCCGGACTGGCAGCGGGAGAGGTCCCGGCCCAAGTCCCGGTGCTTTTCCGTAAGTCTGACCCGGTCGCCTTCCGCGAGACTGGACCGGCCGCCCTGTGGTGGGCCCGGTGCCCCACATCTACCCTACAGCTCCCCCACTGACCCCTAAACTCCCGATACCCTACAGCTCCCCCCACTGACCCCTAAACTCCTGATACCCTACAGCTCCCCCACTGACCCCTAAACTCCCGATACCCTACAGCTCCCCCCACTGACCCCTAAACTCCCGATACCCTACAGCTCCCCACTCTGACCCCTAAACTCCCAATACCCTACAGCTCCTCATACTGACCCCTAAACTCCCGATACCCTACAGCTCCCCTCACTGACCCCTAAACTCCCGATACCCTACAGCTCCACACTCTGACCCCTAAACTCCCGATACCCTACAGCTCCCCACTCTGGCCCCTAAACTCCCGATACCCTACAGCTCCCCACTCTGGCCCCTAAACTCCCGATACCCTACAGCTCCCCACTCTGACCCCCACAGTCCTGATGGCCGAGAGGTCTCTGCTTGCTGTAGTGATTGAGTGAGCTCTGTGGACCTAACCTCTGTCTTGTGTCCTCGTTTCCAGCATCTCGTAGTGGTCCGTCATTTCACCAGAGCTGAAGGTGAGATCTGGGGAGGAGACAGAGCACCCCCTAACACCCCTGAGCTAGGTTACAGGGTAAGACAGCTTCTTACTGTTGGACACACCTGTCCACACTCTTTCTGGACACACTGGACACACTCGCCTGTCCGGACTCTTACTGGACACACTGTACACACCCACCTGTCCAGACTCTCACTGGACACACTGTCCACACTCACCTGTCTGGGCTCTTATTGGACACACTGTCCACACTCACCTGTCCAGACTCTTACTGGACACACTGTACACACTCACCTGTCCACACTCTCACTGGACACACTGGACACACTCACCTGTCCACACTCTCACTGGACACACTGGACACACTCACCTGTCCAGACTCTTACTGGACACACTGTACACACTCACCTGTCCACACTCTCACTGGACACACTGGACACACTCACCTGTCCAGACTCTTACTGGACACACTGTACACACTCACCTGTCCAGACTCTTACTGGACACACTGTACACACTCACCTGTCCAGGCATAGTCTCTGCTCCTCATCCCCCCTGCGTTGTGTCTCCCCCTCTCCCCGCTGGACAGAATCCCGTGGTGTCTTCGTGTTTCCCCGAGCTCGTCCAGAAGCTGGAGAGGGCGGCCGAGCTGCAGCTGGAGCTCCCGGGGTCGCCCGGCTCGTCCCGCTCGGGCTCGCCCAGCTCGTTCCGCTCGGTGTCCCCCCCCTCCTCGCCCGAGAGCCCCCTCCGCTCCCCGCCCCCGGGCCCCCGCTCCGGCCCCCTCAGGCCCCTGCCCGCCCCGCCCCGCTGCCGCCCCTTCATCCCCGCCATGCCCCTCGAGCCCCCCCTGATGCCCGGGGTGGTGCCCCTGCCCCTGCCCCCGCCCGTCCTGCCCCCCATCGCCCGCCCGGCCCCGCCAGGCCCCGCCTAGGGCTCCCCAGTGCGGAGGGCAAGGAGAGAGGCTGAGATGTCTGACGAGGCAAGTGGGGCAGAGTCTGTCCGTCTGTCTGTCCATCTGTCCTTCTGTCCGTCTATCCTTCAGTCCATCTGTCCCTCTGTCCATCTGTCCCTCTGTCCTTCTGTTCTTTTCTCTGTCCATCTGTCCATCTGTCTTTCTGTCATTTTCTCTGCCTTTCTGTCCATCAGTCCATCTGTCCTTTTCTCTGTCTTTTTGTCCGTCTGTACTTCTCTCTTTCTGCCTTTCTGTCCTTCTGTCTGAGTCTCTCCATGTCTCCCTGCTCTCTGTCTGTCCTGCGTTGTCCCAGCTGGGCCTGTCTCCCTGTGTCTCTCCGTGTGTCTCCCTGCTCTCTGTCTGTCCTGCGTTGTCCCAGCTGGGCCTGTCTCCCTGTGTCTCTCCGTGTGTCTCCCTGCTCTCTGTCTGTCCTGTGTTGTCCCAGCTGGGCCTGTCTCCCTGTGTCTCTCCGTGTGTCTCCCTGCTCTCTGTCTGTCCTGCGTTGTCCCAGCTGGGCCTGTCTCCCTGTGTCTCTCCGTGTGTCTCCATGCTCTCTGTCTGTCCTGCGTTGTCCCAGCTGGGTCTCTCTCCCTGTGTCTCTCCGTGTGTCTCCCTGTCTGTCTCTCTGTCTGTCCTGCGTTGTCCCAGCTGGGCCTGTCTCCTCTGCTCTTTGCCTTCAGCTCTGTTCGCCGATGTCCCGCCAGCCCGTCACTCTCTCAGCCTGTCTCTTGACTTGCAGGAGGAAGAGGAGGTGGAGACAGCTCTTCCGGCAGGAGAGAGTAAGGAGGTCAGTGCTGGTCCCACCCTGCCCCCTGTCCTGTCTGTGGTGGAGTTTTGCCGTCTTGTCTGTCCCTGGGTCTCAGTGTCTCTCTCTCTTTCAGCCCTGTCTGTCAGTGTCTCTCTCCTCCTCCTCTCTGTCCTCAGTGTGTCTCTCTCCTCCTCTCTGTCCTGTGGTGTCCAGGCGGTGTGTCTCTCTCCTCCTCCTCCTGTCTGTCATGTGGTGTCCAGTGGGTCAGTATTAGTGGGCTACACCCAGGCTCACTCACTGCGAGTGTGATCTCAGCAGAGTCTCTGTGCTCTTGGGACACTTGACTCACCTGTCTCTCTCTTTCTCTCCCTGTGCTGTCCCTCTCCTGCCCCCTCTCTCCCTCCACGGACTCCAGCTGGAGGAGGTCCAATCACCACCTCCTGTGAGACAGAAGAAAAAGAAGGTGGGTAATGCTCTGATCCTCTCTTTACTCCTGTCCAGTGTCAAGTCAGTGTCCAGTCAGTGTGTCTGTATGAACCCCTCTCTCTCTCAGTGCAGTGTTCATGTACTGGAGTGTCCAGTCAGTGTGTCTGTATGAACCCCTCTCTCTCTCAGTGCAGTGTTCATGTCCTGGAGTGTCCAGTCATGTGTCTGTATGAACCCCTCTCTCTCTCTCAGTGCAGTGTTCATGTCCTGGAGTGTCCAGTCAGTGTGTCTGTATGAACCCCTCTCTCTCTCAGTGCAGTGTTCATGTCCTGGAGTGTCCAGTCAGTGTGTCTGTATGAACCCCTCTCTCTCTCAGTGCAGTGTTCATGTCCTGGAGTGTCTAGTCAGTGTGTCTGTATCAACCCCTCTCTCTCTCAGTGCAGTGTTCATGTACTGGAGTGTCCAGTCAGTGTGTCTGTATGAACCCCTCTCTCTCTCAGTGCAGTGTTCATGTCCTGGAGTGTCTAGTCAGTGTGTCTGTATCAACCCCTCTCTCTCAGTGCAGTGTTCATGTACTGGAGTGTCCAGTCCGACTCTTAACGTGACTCTCCTGTCTCTGCTTCAGAAGCGCCGATGCGTCTTTTTAAAGTCCCTGAGCTGCGTGTCATGGAGGCGGCGGAGACCGTAGCTCAGGAGAGGAAGAGCGAGGGAGAGGAGAAGCAGGCTGCCGGGAAGGACAAGAAGAGGAAGAGGAGGTGCAGGTGAGCAGACAGGGGGGCGCCGCCCGGTCGTGTCTGTGATTCAAGGAGGAGTCTCCTCTTGCTGTTTGATGTCATGGTGACGTCTGTGTCTGTGTCCCTCACACCTGCAATAACAATATCTTTCCAGGTTCCTTTCCTGGTTCTGTGCCTGCTAAGATCTGGACTGGACTGGACTGGACTGAATTGGACTGGACCGGAGCTGAGAGACACCAGACTGGACCGAAGCTGATGGACCCCAGACTGTGCTGGACCGAAGCTGAGGGACCCCAGACTGGACAGGACAGGAGCTGAGGGACACCAGATTGTGCTGGACCGACGCTGAGGGACCCCAGACTGTGCTGGACCGAAGCTGAGGGACCCCAGTCTATGCTGGACCGAAGCTGAGGGACCCCAGTCTGTGCTGGGCCGAAGCTGAGGGACCCAAGACTGTGCTGGTCTGAAGCTGAGGGACCCCAGACTGGACAGCACTGGAGCTGAGGGACACCAGACTGGACTGGACTGGAGCTGAGGGGCCCCAGACTGGACTAGACTGGAGCTGAGAGGCCCCAGACTGGACTGGACCAAAGCTGAGGGACCTCAGGCTGTGCTGTACCGAAGCTGAGGGACACCAGACTGTGCCGGACCGAAGCTTAGGGACCCCAGTCTGGACCGAAGCTGAGGGACCCCAGTCTGTGCTGGACCGAAGCTGAAGGACCCCAGTCTGGACTGAAGCTGAGGGACCCCAGACTGCACTGGACTGAAGCTGAGGGGCCCCAGACTGTACTGAAGCTGGGGGGCCCCAGACTGGTCTGAACTGAAGCTGAGGGGCTCCAGACTGGACTGATGACCTTTTGTTAAGCATCAATAATTTTTTTTAAAAAAAAATCTGTTTAGCTTTTGTTTTTTTCCCTCCCCCCCCCCAAGGTTGCTGCTGGGAGAGGTGTGAGTGGGGCCAGCAGGGGGCGCTCTCACCCTGCAGTCTGTGTGGGTCCTGATGCCCCAGTATAGTGACGGGGGACACTGGACTGTAAACAGGCGCCGTCCTTCGGATGAGACGTAAAACCGAGGTCCTGACTCTCTGTGCTCGTTAACAATCCCGGGGTGTTTCTGGAGAAGAGTAGGGGTGTTACCCCAGTGTCCTGGCCTGATTCCCCCCCTGGTCTTGACCCATCATGGCCTCCTTATCACCCCCCTCTCTGAACTGGCTCCATCCCTCTGCTCTCCTCCCCACTGAGAGCTGCTGTGTGCTTAGCGGACTGTAGCATCATCCAGGTGGGGGCTGCACACTGGGGGGGCTGGAGGGGATCCCCCTGACCTGGGAAGAGCTCTGAGTGGAGGGTCCAGACTTATTAATTATTATTATTATTCGTGCTGCACTGGGCTTCAGTCCTGGCAGTGAGAGGGGGACTCTGTGATCAGTACAGATACTTATGACTGTCTAATAATACACGATACAAATGGAAAACAGGGTAGCGCTGTAGTCCCTTCGAAACGTTTTGAACTGCCAGAAGAAGTTTTCACAACCCGGACTCGTGAAGGTACAGGTCTTCTCCCTTTGTCCGGAGTAAGGTGAGAGGTCACCCCCTCGGGGCGCAGTATCCCCGATGCACCCCCCCACCACCACCCAAAACGACACACACTTCTGTGACGATTGGGAGACCCCGGTTTGACCAGCCCCTGCGGTGGAGGAAACGACCCGCTGGAGAGAATACGCAGACTCCACACAGAAGGGTCACCTCGGCATTTATTCCAACAGCAAAACAACACCAGAGAGAAACGGTCTCCGAAAGATAAGCGCACACCGGGAAAAACACGATGGGGTCATTACAAATGGGAATAGGAGTTCTTTTTTTTAATGTCGCGTTTCTACTTTATTAGAGAGAGGCACTGAACTTTGGGGAATGTGACTTCCACCCAGTATTACTAGTAGGTTGATAAATATAAATGTTCTTTTTCCCCCCGTATGATACCTCGCGAAATATAACGATGGCCAACTCCTTAAGTCGAAATTTAAACCCTTCTCACGCTACAAGACAGTCCGTCAACATCGCCGCGGCCCGAAGCGCGACCTTCGGTATGACGTTGGCCGAAGGGGGTGGGGTAAGTACGTCACAGCCGGGGGAAGCCCCTATCACGTGAGAGGGGTGCGGCGGGCGACGAGCCCCCGGGGGCGAAGAGAAGTTGATTTGCGTGGGGTGTGGAAACACTACACGACCGGGCAAGCGAGCCATTTTTTTTTGTTTTGTTTTTTCAGAACATCAGAACAACCGCAGAGATGACCATCGATCCACCTCCAGACGTTTCCTTTTTTGTCCTCTTTGGCCCCCAAAATAAAAAAAAAAACTGGGATCCATCGTGGCGTTGCCAAATTAAAACGTCAACCACTTTTCGGGCTTTCGTGCTGTCCATGATGAAACCGTCATGGTTGTGTAAGCATACGTTACGTCACAGACCGGCGGCGCTCGGACGTGAGGAGTGTCGTTACGTTTTTGAAACGGGCATGTCAGACAAGATCTCTGACAAGATCTCTGAAAAACCCAAACCTGTAAGATTCAATTTCAATTCAGTTTTTTATATAGCGCCTTTCACAACAAGAATGCCCCAAGGCCCCGAACAAAGGAGTTGTTCCACACCCCCGCCACCCTCTGTGTACAGTAGAGCCCCCTGTACTGACTGGAGGAGCTCACCCAGCTGTGTCTGGAGAGAAGCCGGGGTATCGGCTTCAACCACAGGGCTGGGCGGCTTGTTCCCCACCCCCACCCCTTTCAGAAGTGTACAGAAGAGCCTCCTGTCCTGATTCCAGTAGGAAATGTCACCTGGAGGCAACACACCGGCTTCTTTTAACAGATCACCTCGGGAATCGGGAACAACGGAGCTGTGTGCGGACGTCTGTACGGAGGGGTTCAGCACGGGGGGGCTCCGGGCTCGGGTCTGGACCCGGGGGGGGGGGACTGTCTGTGTGGAGTCTGCATGTTCTCCCTGTGTTCTTCGGGTCCAAAGACAGGCTTTTGGGCTAATTGGCTTCTGGGAAAACTGGCCCTGGTGTGTGTGTGTCCTATGATGGAGTGCTGTCCTGTCCAGGGTGTGTGAGTGAGTGTGTGTTTGTCCTGTGAGGGACTGGTGTCCTATCCAGGTTGTGTGTGTGTGTGTCCTATGAGGGACTGGTGTCCTGTTCAGGGTGTGTGAGTGTGTGTGTGTGTGTGTCCTGTGATGGACTGGTGTCCTGTCTAGGGTGTGTGAGTGAGTGTGTGTGTCTGTGTGTCCTGTGATGGACAGATGGTACCAAGCCTGGACACCCATGAGACACTGGCTTCCTCAGAAGACTCTCACGGAGGGCACACTGTCCCTAACCCGGGTTCAGAAGAAACTACCGTGATCTATAATTCCTGCGCCTCGGAAGGGTTTATGACGTCTATGTCCGCCGCCCGCGCCCGTGGACCGGCGGTTTGGCGTCACGCTCCGCAGCTCGAGCTTCGGTGCGAGGCAGGGCGGGAAGGAGTCGATGTGGCCTCGGCGCCATCTTTGCTGGTGAGTCAATTGTGACCGTTGCGGTACAACAAACCATCAATCAAGCTTTTCCCACCCCGTCCAGTATTTCTGTCTCGGCCCACGTCCCTTACAATCGACAAACTTTAAAAAAAACAGTAGCCCTTCGCAACATTACTCGCCATTGTTTTATTTTAAACGTCCGCTAGATACGCAGGTGGCTCGATACCTGTCTTATCCTCGCCGGCGTCTTTATACCGGCAAGTGAATTTTATTTGGGGTCCCTCAGAATTGTGACAGAAATGTCAGTGAACCACAATAAAAAACGAAACTTTTTTTTAAAGGCGGTGAATGGATTTTTTGAGTAACCGTGTAGCGACTAACGTAAGGAAAAAAAAGTTGTCTTTCCCTACGAAGCCGTTTTGGTACAGGACTTTCTTTAAATATCAGTTGTGCATAGCGTTTTACAAAAAGTTGATGATGATCTTGGAGATAATTGCAAAGGAAAATTGAGATAACTACCAAAACATTACGTGTGAAACGACAGGACAGAACTTTGAACCCACAAAGAAACAAAGGTATGAAATATTGCCTCGTCATGGGGGGTTGATAATTGTAGTAAGTGTTAATTTTCGTAAAGAAATGTATATTATGGGAGTCACACGTGAGATTTAGTGTATATACGTTTCATATTGTGCATATATACGGGGTTAAAAAGTGGAATGAGTATGATTATAAACTCGTGTGTCCTATAATCAGATAATTTTTGAACAAGCTTTGATTAGACAGGTGAAAAACAACATCAGATCCTTTTTTTTAATATATTCTCACGTCTGAATATCAGCTTCTGCCCTCTGGCCAACATTTCAGGGCTCCCAGGTGTAGATCCCAAATTGAAACAAATATTAATTTGTTACCCAGTTAAACAGTTAATAGAAGTGAGTGACCAGGGTAAATAAAGGTGGGTCAGTGTAAACTGTTTATTCTGGACCAGACTTCGTCATGTGTGATATGTCATGACTTCTTATATTAAGTTTTATCTTTATATTTAGTTCTACATGTGTAATAGATGCGATGTGTGTCCATAAAAAGGTTTCTCCAGGGGAAAATCAAGTTCGTTTTAAAACCGTGTTTCCTTTTTAGGGTACGTTTGCATTCCAAGTGTGGGGTTTTTGCCTTTTTATCATATTTTGGGTGTGAATCCGTGGTATTTTTGCTGAGACAAGTTGCCTTTCTTATACGCGGAGGGATCTGCTCGTGAGATGTCCGCTTGGTCCATTTCTAAGCTCAGTATAAGGTGTAGAAAGCATGACTGTCATCATAACCCGCATCTCACCCAGGTGTGGAATAATGTTGTGACTATTGCTTCAGCAATAACATGCTGATTGCATGTTTCTAGATGGGTATAACAGAGATCTCAACTACTGAGGGGCCTTATTAATAAAGTCTCCACAGCCAAAGCGCTGTGTCTCTTTTCAGCTGGCGATAAACCTTTCCTCGATCCTTTGCGGACTTGTAAAACTGTTCCTGATCAGAATAAAAAACGCTCACGCTAATACACAAGCACCCGTGTCTCGCCAAAGCTGACAAATAAACAGACGGACAAGCCGCACTGCACGTGTGAACAGGGGAATGAGCGAGCGAGCGGGGATAGGGCGCCTCCTGCGCTTAAAAGCTTACAGTACCTGGTATTCCCAGGCGGTCTCCCATCCAAGTACTAACCAGGCCCATCCCTGTTTAGCTTCCGAGATCAAACGAGATCAGGCGTGCTCAAGGGGGTGTGGCCGTAAGCGAGAGCAAGGCTCGCTGGCACCCTTCTTATTGAGAGGACAGCTCCGTCACCTCTTTTACGACGCTGCTTTTTTCCCTTGCGTTTTTCTCTTCTTTCCACGTTCTCCTTCTTCACGGCCTTCGTCCCCGCTCTATTTCACTTCAGCCTTTCACTCTTGCTTCCTTCCAATGAGGACGGAGCTGCGGGAGAAAGGGCGCTATAGAGGATCGCTGTGGAGAGCTGCTGCTGTGCTTTGACATCTGAGCTCTGTGGAAAACGATCTCAATACAATTCTGAAAAACGCGACTCTCCGAACGCCAGCCGAACAAGTCTCCACATCCGAAGCGCTGTGTCTCTTTTCAGCTGGCGATAAACCTTTCCTCGATCCTTTGCGGACTTGCAAAACTGTTCCTGATCAGAATAAAAAACGCTCACGCTAATACACAAGCACCCGTGTCTCGCCAAAGCTGACAAATACACAGACGGACAAGCCACACTGCACGTGTGAACAGGGGAATGAGCGAGCGAGCGGGGATAGGGCGCCTCCTGCGCTTAAAAGCTTACAGCACCTGGTATTCCCAGGCGGTCTCCCATCCAAGTACTAACCAGGCCCATCCCTGTTTAGCTTCCGAGATCAGACGAGATCAGGCGTGCTCAAGGGGGTGTGGCCATAAGTGAGAGCAAGGCTCGCTGGCACCCTTCTTATTGAGAGGACAGCTCCGTCACCTCTTTTACGACGCTGCTTTTTTTCCCTTGCGTTTTTCTCTTCTTCCCACGTTCTCTCTCTTCACTGCCTTCGTCCCCGCTCTATTTCACTTCAGCCTTTCACTCTTGCTTCCTTCCAATGAGGACGGAGCTGCGGGAGAAAGGGCGCTATAGAGGATCGCTGTGGAGAGCTGCTGCTGTGCTTTGACATCTGAGCTCTGTGGAAAACGATCTCAATACAATTCTGAAAAACGCGACTCTCCGAACGCCAGCCGAACAAGTCTCCACAGCCGAAGCGCTGTGTCTCTTTTCAGCTGGCGATAAACCTTTCCTCGATCCTTTGCGGACTTGTAAAACTGTTCCTGATCAGAATAAAAAACGCTCACGCTAATACACAAGCACCCGTGTCTCGCCAAAGCTGACAAATAAACAGACGGACAAGCCACACTGCACGTGTGAACAGGGGAATGAGCGAGGGAGCAGGGATAGGGCGCCTCCTGCGCTTAGAAGCTTACAGCACCTGGTATTCCCAGGCGGTCTCTCATCCAAGTACTAACCAGGCCCATCCCTGTTTAGCTTCCAAGATTAGACGAGATCAGGCGTGCTCAAGGGGGTGTGGCCGTAAGCGAGAGCAAGGCTCGCTGGCACCCTTCTTATTGAGAGGACAGCTCCGTCACCTCTTTTACGACGCTGCTTTTTTTCCCTTGCGTTTTTCTCTTCTTCCCACGTTCTCTCTCTTCACTGCCTTCGTCCCCGCTCTATTTCACTTCAGCCTTTCACTCTTGCTTCCTTCCAATGAGGACGGAGCTGCGGGAGAAAGGGCGCTATAGAGGATCGCTGTGGAGAGCTGCTGCTGTGCTTTGACATCTGAGCTCTGTGCCAAGAGTACAGAGACTCTGCTGAGATCACACTCGCAGTGAGTGACACCGACACTAACCAGCCTCAGGACAGCACTGCTAGAGCACCACAACCCAGACTCAACCACATCACAGCACAGATCAAACAGCAATATCTCACACACTGGGACACACACACACAAACACAACATAAACTGGAATGCTACAGAACCTTAAACAGACAATACACACTAGCTGAATATTTGACCAAAATAAAAAATAAACAGAAACAGACCCTAACGAAGTACAGGCTCAGTGACCACAACCTGGCCATAGAAACTGGGCGACAGAGGCAGACCTGGCTGCCCAGAGAGGACAGGCTGTGCTCCCACTGCCAGCGGGGAGAAATAGAGACAGAGGTGCACTTCCTACTGCACTGTGACAGATACTCTGGGATTAGAGAAACATTCTTCCCGAAATTCAGAAATCTAATCCCAGAGTTCCCACACCTGCCAGAATCACAATGGGTCCCAATCCTACTGGGAGAGGGAGGAGGGAACTCAGTTGATCTGGCAGCCCAGTATGTGATCTCCTGTCACAGCCTGAGGAACAGTGAGTCTGTCTCCCAATAATGCTCCAGCCGCCTACAGTATATGTCAATATTTTATAATATGTCTTTGTTGTAAATGTCTGTAACATGTCTGCTTTACGCAGAGAGTGGCGGGGGTTGGATGTCAAGGCCTGACGATACCGCATTACGCAGAGAGTGGAGGGGTGGGATGTCTGGGCCTGACGACACTGCTTTATGCAGAGAATGGAGGGGTGGGTGTCAGGGCCATACGACACTTCTTTATTCAGAGAGTGGAGGGGGTGGGATGTCAGGGCTAGATGACACTGCTTTACACAGAGAGTGGAGAGGTGGGTGTCAAGGCTATACGACAGTGCTTTCCGCAGAGAGTGGTAGGGGTGTGATGTCAGGGCCATACGACAGTGCTTTACACAGAGAGTGGTGGGGGTGGGATGTCAGGGCCATATGACACTGCTTTACACAGAGAGTGGCGGGGCTAGGATGTCAGGGCCATATGACACTGCTTTACACAGAGAGTGGTGGGGGTGGGATGTCAGGGCTTGACGACACTGCTTTATGCAGAGAGTGGAGGGGTGGGATGTCAGGGCTATACGACAGTGCTTTCGGCAGAGAGTGGAGGGGTGGGTGTCAGGGTTATACGACAGTGCTTTCGGCAGAGAGTGGTGGGGGTGTGATGTCAGGGCCATACGACACTTCTTTACGCAGGGAGTGGCAGGGGTGGGATGTCAGGGCCTGACGATACTACTTTACACAGTTAGTGGTGGGGATGGGATGTCAGGGCCATACGACAATTCTTTACGCAGAGAGTGGCAGGGCTTGACGACACTGCTTTATGCAAAAAATGGAGGGGTGGGTGTCAGGGCTATATGACAGTGCTTTCCGCAGAGAGTGGTGGGGGTGTGATGTCAGGGCCATACAGCAGTGCTTTACACAGAGAGCAGCGGGGGTGGGATATCAGGGCCTGACAACACAGCTTAACGCAGAGTGTGGAGGGGTGGGTGTCAGGGTTATACCGCAGTGCTTTACGCAGAGAGTGGTAGGGGTGTGATGTCAGGGCCATACGACAGTGCTTTACACAGAGAGTGGTGGGGGTGGGATGTCAAGGCCATATGACACTGCTTTACACAGAGAGTGGTGGGGATGGGATGTCAGGGCTTGACGACACTGCTTTATGCAGAGAGTGGAGGGGTGGGATGTCAGGGCCTGACGATACTACTTTACACAGTTAGTGGTGGGGGTGGGATGTCAGGGCCATACGACACTTCTTTACGCAGAGAGTGGCAGGGCTTGACGACACTGCTTTATGCAAAAAATGGAGGGGTGGGTGTCAGGGCTATATGACAGTGCTTTCCGCAGAGAGTGGTGGGGGTGTGATGTCAGGGCCATACAGCAGTGCTTTATACAGAGAGTGGCGAGGGTGGGATGTCAGGGCCTGACAACACAGCTTAACGCAGAGAGTGGAGGGGTGGGTCTCAGGGCTATACGGAAGTGCCATACGACACTTCTTTACGCAGGGAGTGGCAGGGGTGGGATGTCAGGGCTTGACGACACTGCTTTATGCAGAGAGTGGAGGGGTGGGTGTCAGGGCTATATGACAGTGCTTTCCGCAGAGAGTGGTGGGGGTGTGATGTCAGGGCCATACAGCAGTGCTTTACACAGAGAGTGGCGGGGGAGGGATGTCAGGGCTTGACAACACTGCTTTATGTATAGAGTGGAGGGGAGGGTTTCAGGGCCATAAGACACTGCTTTATGCAGAGAGTGGAGGGATTGGTGTCAGGGCCATATGACACTACTTTACACAGAGAGTGGCGGGAGTGGGATGTCAGGCCCTGACGATACTACTTTACGTAGACAGTGGCGGGGGTGGGATGTCAGGGCCTGACGACACTGCTTTATTCAAAGAGTGGAGGGGTGGGTGTCAGGGCTATACGACAGTGCTTAATGCAGAGAGTGGAGGGTTGGGTGTCAGGGCTATACGACAGTGCTTTCCGCAGAGAGTGGTGGGGGTGTGATGTCAGGGCCATACGACACTTCTTTACGCAGGGAGTGGCAGGGGTGGGATGTCAGGGCCTGAAGATACTGCTTTTCGCAGAGAGCGGAGGAGGTGGGATACGACCTCTCAGTGGGGCCAGCAGGGGGCACTCACCCTGCGGTCTGTGTGAGTCTTAATGCCCCAGTGTAGTGACGGGGGACACGATCTGGCCCACCAGCGACGAGCAGGTTACCAGATCTAGACAAAGGGGGCAACTCTTAGTCGTATGAGCTTAGTCACACATCGCAGCGATTAAAAAAACAAAACAAACATATTATGTCTGTTACTAACGACTTTTTTTTCCTACATTGAAAGTCTCTTTCCCTGGTGATTTTCTAGCGCGACTGGGGCTCTTCATTTCTCCTCGGTGTCTCATCGCGGGCGGATTTGAAACAGACCACAGAAGGTGGTCACACACTATATTATTATTGAGAGACAGGCTCACTGTACCTCAGGCTGGGACAGTAGATCACACTGTATTATTATTCTTAATATTATTGAGAGTCTGGCTCACTGTTCCCCAGGCTGGGACAGGAGATCCCACACTGTATTATTATTATTGAGAGACAGGCTTACTCTCTGTTACTCAAGCTGAGACAGGGCATCACATACTGTATTATTATTGATTGACAGGCTCACTGTTCCTCAGGCTGGGACAGGAGATCACACACTGTATTATTATTATTGAGAGACAAGCTCACTGTCTGTTCCTCAGGCTGGGACAGAGGATCACACACTGTATTATTATTATTTAGAGACAGGCTCACTGTCTGTTCCTCAGAGTTGGACAGGAGATCCCACACTGAATTATTATTATAGAGAGACAGGCTCACTGTATGTTCCCCAGGCTGAGTCAGGAGCTCACACAGTATTATTATAATTATTGAGAGACAGTCACACTGTCTGTTCCTCAGTCTGGGACAGGAGATCACACACTGTATTATTATTATTGAGAGACAGGCTCACTGTCTGTTCCCCAGGCTGGGACAGGAGATAACACTGTATTATTATTGAGAGACAAACTCACTGTCTGTTCCTCAGGCTGGGACAGTAGATCACACTGTATTATTATTATTTAGAGTCAGACTCACTGTCTTTTTCTCGGTCTGGGACAGATGGTCACACACTGTATTATTATTGAGAGACAAACTCACTGTCTGTTCCTCAATCTGGGACAGTAGATCACATTGTATTATTATTTTTATTAATATTATTGAGAGTCTGGCACACTGTTCCCCAGGCTGGGACATGAGATCCCACACTGTATTATTATTATTTTGAGACAAGCTCACTGTTCCTCAGGCTGGGACAGGAGATGACACACTGTATTATTATTATTGATTGACAGGCTCACTGTTCCTCAGGCTGGGACAGGAGATCACACACTGTATTATTATTATTGAGAGACAAGCTCACTGTCTGTTCCTCAGGCTGGGACAGAGGATCACACACTGTATTATTATTATTTAGAGACAGGCTCACTGTCTGTTCCTCAGAGTTGGACAGGAGATCCCACACTGAATTATTATTATAGAGAGACAGGCTCACTGTATGTTCCCCAGGCTGAGTCAGGAGCTCACGCAGTATTATTATAATTATTGAGAGACAGTCACACTGTCTGTTCCTCAGTCTGGGACAGGAGATCACACACTGTATTATTATTATTGAGAGACAAACTCACTGTCTGTTCCTCAGGCTGGGACAGTAGATCACACTGTATTATTATTATTGAGAGTCTGGCTCACTGTTCCCCAGGCTGGGACAAGAGATCCCACACTGTATTATTATTATTTTGAGACAGGCTCACTGTTTGTTCCTCAGGCTGGGACAGGAGATCAGACACTGTATTATTATTGAGACAGGCTCACTGTCTGTTCCTCAATCTGGGACAGTAGATCACATTGTATTATTATTATTAATATTATTGAGAGTCTGGCACACTGTTCCCCAGGCTGGGACAGGAGATCCCACACTGTATTATTATTATTGAGAGAGAGGCTCACTGTCTGTTCATCAGACTGGGACAGGAGATCAGACACTGTATTATTATTGAGACAGGCTCACTGTCTGTTCCTCAATCTGGGACAGTAGATCACATTGTATTATTATTATTAATATTATTGAGAGTCTGGCACACTGTTCCCCAGGCTGGGACAGGAGATCCCACACTGTATTATTATTATTGAGAGACAGGCTCACTGTCTGTTTCTCAGGCTGGGACAGGAGATCACACATTGGCTTGTTATTGAGAGGCAGGCTCACTGTCTGTTCCTCAGGCTGGGACAGGAGATCACACGCTGTATTATTATTATTGAGAGACAGGCTCACTGTCTGTTTCTCAGGCTGGGACAGGAGATCACATACTGTATTATTATTATTGACAGATAGGCTGACTGTCTGTTCCTCAGAATGGGACAGGAGATCAAACACTGTATTACTATTATTGACAGATAGGCTCACTGTCTGTTCCTCAGGCTAAGGTAGGATATCACACACTGTATTATTAGTATTGAGAGAAAGCCTCAGTGTTCCCCAGGCCGGGAAAGGAGATAACACAATGTATTATTATTATTTTGAGACAGGCTCACTGTTTGTTCCTCAGGCTGGGACAGGAGATCACACACTGTATTATTATTATTGAGAGAGAGGCTCACTGTCTGTTCCTCAGGCTGGGACAGGAGTTCAAATTGTATTATTATTATTACTGAGAGACAAGCTCACTGTTTCTCAGGCTGGGACAGGAAATGACACACTGTATTATTATGATTGAGAGACAAGCTCACTGTTCCCCAGGCTGGGACAGGAGGTCATACTCTGTATTATTATTATTGAGAGACAGGCTCACTGTCTGTTCCTCTGACTGGGGCAGGAAATGACACACTGTATAATTAGTATTGAGAGACAGGCTCAGTGTTCCCCAGGCTGAGACAGGAGATCACACACTGTATTATTATTATTGAGTATCTGGTTCACTGTTCCCCAGGCTGGGACAGGAAATCACACACTGTATTATTATTATTGAGAGACAGGCTCACTGTCTGTTCCTCAGGCTGGGGCAGGATATCACACACTGTATTATTAGTATTGAGAGACAGCCTCAGTGTTCCCCAGGCTTGGACAGGAGATCACACACTGTATTATTAGTATTGAGATACAGACTCACTGTCTGTTCCTCCTGCTGGGACTGGAGATCACACACTGTTCTATTATTACTGAGGGACATGCTCACTGTTTGTCCTTCAGACTGGGACAGGACATTCCACACTACGTTATCATTATTGAGAGACAGGCTCGCTGTCTGTTCCTCAGGCTAGTACAGGAGATCACGCACTGTATTATTATTATTTAGATACAGGCTCACTGTGTGTTCCTCTGGCTGGGACAGTAGATCACACTGTATTATAATTATTGAGAGGCTGACTCACTGTTTCCCAGGCTGGGACAGGAGATCACACACTGTATTATTATTGAGAGACAGGCTCACTGTCTGTTCCTCTGGCTGGGGCAGGGAATCACACACTGTATTATTAGTATTATTAAGAGACAGGCTCGCTGTCTGCTCTTCAGGCTGGGACAGGATATCACACACTGTTGTAGTGTTCTCTCACGAAGCACCAGTTCTGTAGGGGTTTGGGCATTTACTGGGACAATTATTTTTGTGGCAGTAAATCACAAAATTGATTATTTTATGGTCTTAGAATCCAACCATGCGACATAACTCAAACAATGCACACACAGGTACTAATACACGAGGATACATTTGTTAATATATAGAATATGCATGCAAACCTAACAGATCTTATCGTAAGGGTTATCAGAATTCATTCAGTTACAAAGAGTTACACATATCAAGAAGACATAAGTTCGGTATATCATTCATTTAGACCGTTTCGTAATTGAACTTGTTTACAACTTCTACATGAGATACTCAAAACAAGTACATAACCCTTAGGAATTAAATTGATATCAACTGGTTGGGAGCAGTAATGCAATAAGGTTGAATACTCACTGCTGGTGGCCCCCTTTTCTCACTGTTTCCGTAGTGCAGCGGTTATCACGTTTGCCTCACACGCGAAAAATCCCCGGTTCGAAACCGGACGGGAACAGCCTCTTTTTGTACGCTCCTGTACTTCACAGAGGTCTTGAGCGACCGGTCATTTGTTCCCAATGTATTTCCGGTGCCTTCGTGCACTCTTGTACCAAAGCACGTTCCTTCTGTACGCGGAGCCGATCATTTGCAATTGGGCTGTGCCGACAGACCAGGACGAGCTCTGTCGGCTCAAAAGCAGCGCAGGACCTGCAAAAACAACAGAAAGATTAGCATCCAGCGGGGGCCTCTTAGTGAGCCCAAGAGCTCATCAAGAATCGGCTCCAGCAACAGGGCTGGGCGCATTGTTCCATTCTCCGCCCACTCTCGGTGTAAACAAGTCCCTCCTGGTCTCTGCTTGAAATGCACTTTCCTGCGTTTGCTTTGGTGTAACTGGCTTCCCCTGCATGGGCGAATGTGAAGATCCTTAGTAAGTCATTGAAGAAAACCGAGAAGAGGTCGGAGTGGCCTCTGTCGTTCATCAACGATCCAGTCAGGCATACTCCTCTGTAAAGCGCCGTTCGTTCACATCGATTGGCTTTCTTTGCCTTCATTCGTGCGAGTAGTAGAAGCAGACGCCCCTATTATGCCGTGACCTGGATTCGAACCGGGGTTGTTGCGGCCACAACGCAAAGTACTGACCACTATACGATCACAGCGAGTTACCGAGACACACGCGGCAGGGCGGAAAGGGCTGTGCTCTCTTCGTGTGACATAATTCGGAAAAGTCCTGACGTTGCATTTCAACTGAGCCCCAGTATACATCGACCCTTCGACACTCTGAGTGACAACTCTCTTGCGTGTTTTCTCATATTTATGTAGTTTGCTTGGTGGCGCAGTCGTCGTGCACAAAGAACGCTTTGAAAAGCGTCAAAAGCAAGTCATTCCAAGTTAGTCGTTTGTGTTTTCCGTTCAGACGCGAAATGCTGAAATAATCTCTCGGCTCCTCGGTTGTCATTTCTGCTACATAGAGGAATCACAGCACGCGTGTTAAAAGAAGACTGTGATATTCGGTGCGTCTTGGATTAGACGAGATTAAAGAGTGAGTAGTTTTGTTTTTCTGTGATGTAATGGGACCAATGAAGAATGTGGCATTCAGACTAATGTGGAGTATTTGTTTCCTTAGGGAAATTGCCACTACCATATACTGGGGCATTAGGACCCATATGGACCGCAGGGTGAGCGCCCAGCGACAGAAACCAGACGGTACCGTGTGTCGGGCTCGGCTGCGAGCAGGACAATGACTTCACTTAAATGTTTAACTGATAAAACCCAAATGAACCAAACCTGTATAAATTAGTGGTGGAAAGGAGTCTTCTTATATAGCAAAAGGTCTCTGATCCTTTGGTAAGAACGATGGGTATATAACCCATTGTCCTCAATATTAGAAATGAATCCTTGAGCACTGCTGTTGTACCAACGGTCCATAAAAGCCTAACATTACCCTTTCTTGCATAAATTGTAGAACATGCCATCACATTTCAGTTGCACCTCAGTAGCAGTTTGATCTATTATCACCCTTACTCCCCCCCTCATAACCGTCGCTCTTCTTATTCTGGTCTCCTAACTGTCCCCCAAGCCCGTCTACACTGTATGAGTGACAAGGCCTTCTCCTGTTATGCCCCCAAGCTCTGGAACTCTCTCCCCAAGGATACCAGAGTCACCTTCCCTAAACTCCTTCAAATTCAGACTCAACACCTTCTTCTGTAGAAGAGCCTTTACTGAACTGGTTCCATTCTTTACCCCTCTGCTTCTACTTTCCTTAGTACCATCATCCATGGTCTCCTCTGTCTATTGGAACTGTTTTATCCTGTGTATTCTTATTGTAATTATGTCAAGTACTTTGAGAAGCCACCTTTGGAACCATTATATAAAATAGTTTATCCTAAATCCTTGAAACTTTAATAGGGCAGTGCAGTAGGGCTAAAAATTGACAGTGTTAGTGGGCCAGCAGGATTTGTGCAAATTATAGGTAGTCACAAAGGAAGACTAGGATTCACTTGAAATCCATGACACGGGACACTGAAACAGTGGAGAGGCTTTGTGTAATAAGCGTTCAGTCTCAATCTACATAGTCTGTGCTGCTGGTAGAGGTGGTTGTGAACACCTGTCTTCCCAGTCAAGTGCTGGGATCTCCAGTCTCAATCCTAATACTTCTCATGACTGTCCAATACCACTGCTGTGAAACCAACGCCCATAATACAAGACCTCCGAGATTCTAACTGTACCATTATTCACTGATGTTTGTGCACCAGTATTGTTCCTTTGCTAAGGAAGGGAAGGCCTACTTTACACCAAGCCCCTGTTGACAATTCCTTCCTTGTGTTTATTTTAGTCAGTTTGTGCAGCCCCGAATAGGACACCAGATCTCACTCTTACTGGGTACTACAGTAGCAACTCACACTCCATAAGCACTACCCCTCTCGGAAATGGGAGGATTTCCAGTATATTGAACACCTCTGTCTCTCCCCCAGTAAAAAAAGGCACACTGCCCTGCTCAAAGAATTATGCAGCCATCTTCCCCCAGTACAATGCTTTATTACTCCAGACATTTTCAGTCCTCATTGGCAGCAATACAAGAAGCATTCTTGAAAGGGGAACCCCCCCACAAATACTTCCATTGATTAATGGGTCTCACTTCCCTTGAATTCCTCCATACCATTTAAACCTATAAACCATAAAGAAACAAGGGCAGGCAGAAGGGTCTTTCACAGCTTTATTGAGATGTTGCCATTACAAGGCAAGTGGAGGCAGGAGAGTCACAAGGGCCAGGCTGGAGCCTTCATTCAGGCACCTGGGGAGGAAGAAGGAGAACAATCCAGCTACACTGCAGGACACCCACCCCTACAGGAGCTCCTCCTGCCAGACCCTACCTGTCCACTGGCCAACATCTCCAAAGTCCTCTGCTCCCTCCACATCCTCACTGGTGCTCTCAGCATCTTCACTGGAGCTCTGAGGGTCTCCCTCCTCATCCTCAGTCCAGTAAGCTCCCACATCCAGAGGAGCTTCTACTGGTGCCACAGCCACCCGACTGCTGGTCACCAGGCTCCTGGTACCTGTGGACAAGCAACACCCAGGATTGAGTGATCTGCTACATCCAGAGACCCACAGTCTACTCATCTACACAGTCCCTTTGTCCAGCACAGGATCATTCCTCAGTTGTCCAAGCATGGTTGTCTCTTGGGCAGAGATGCATCCACAAGGGATAGAGAACCAGACCCACCTTCATTCCAGCTGCCAGCACACCTGGACTCACAGCAGGCACAGACCTAATGGTCACCATACAGCTCCTCCCACCTGGAGGAGAGGAGGACAGGTGAGGCCTCCACCTGGCATGTCCCAGAGCACCCACAGCAGGCTCCTTGCAGAAGTACCTCTTCGTCTCCCTGTTGTAGGTGCAGGACTTGGTCCCTGGTGTTGCTTTAGCAGGAGCCACAGCCATGACACAGTGCATGTACAGCTCAGTCACTTCATGCTACAAGAGGGAAGGTCACAGCATTAAGGGATCAAGGCCAATAGAGGGACAGAGAAGGGCCTTCTGCCATCAGTGAAGGCAAGCTGGCAGCTCTAGGCACTACAGCTGCCACAGTCTGGTTCACATCTAGATCATGGATGGAAAAGCAGACCATGGATCAGTAGAGCAGGAAGGCTGAGCGGCCTTTGAGAGCAGTACCTTCCTGGACAGCGTCTTCTGGAAGAGGAAGGCATCAATCGTGAAGCGGAGCACATCCTTCTGCTTGGAGGGGACAAACCTGGACAGGCAGCCATCTGCCTTGCTGTCCACCATGCACCTGGGGACAAGGACAAGGATGAACCCCTGCAGGCTCTCGAGGCTCCTGCCCACCTCTCCTCCCAGAAGGGGCCGTACCCCAAGTTGTCGATCACGGGGAAACGGGGCTGGGAGTGCTGGTCCGGTTTCTCTGTTACGTAACACGAGTGGATGTACAGCCTCTGCTCCACTGTGGCAATATCCTCCAATATCCTTTTGTTATTGTAACGAATTCGGGTTCTAGGGCTTGTGCCCTCGCCGCTCCCACCCTACTTCGTGCCTTACTGTATTGGCTCGAACCCAGGCCTTGCTAGCTAGAACCCGAATCCGTTACAATAACAAAAGGACAGACAATGAAATATGGGCTATTTCGAAGTTGCAAATGTGAGATATAAAGTCGGAGTTGTGAGTTACTAAGTCGCAATTCTGAGTTACTTAGTCGGAATTCTGCGATACCATAGCGCGTTTTTTTGTAACTCCCTGGCGGAAACGGGCTTTCATACATTTCAATTAGTCTGATCAGTGCAGGACAAGTTAATGTAGAATCATTACTATGTCTGTCAATTGTTTGTATATAAATGAATGTCTTTGACAACTTAATGTTAGTTTTTAATTTAGTTTTACGATGTAGGTCATGTGTTAACATATGCACGAGCATACGAAATGTCTCACTCCTGATTCAGCTCATGCTCCATAGGAGAGAAGAGATTCCTCCTGCTTCTCGTACAATCATATCAGAACAGAAGCCATTGGCCATTCATATTCCTGAATTTTAAATCCCTGTGTTTTTCTGTATCCGAATGCCTGGTGCAGCTAATTTGAAAGCAGAGTCTACCATTTACAGAAGCGTATTGTTGCCACCAAGGAAAAAAAATCCTGAGTTTACAGGAGTAAAGAGGAAACAAATGCAAACACCGTTTAGAAAAAACACACGTCTCAGGCCTTAACCATGACAAGGATGGGATTTGAACCTAGATGAGCAGAGCACAATGGATTAGCAATCCAAAAAGTGACTCCTGTTTAATTTTCTTTTCGCTTCCTCGATTTCTAGTACGCTCCTCAATCCTTACAACCGATAAACAAAACGACTTCATGTGCCACAGCATTCTGCTGCAGGTACTGTTTGCACCGTGTATTAGGCGAACCCGAATTAAATATTTCAAATATGTGAAGAATTTCATGAAAAAGATCACAGCCAATGTCAGCAAATCGGAGCCTGTAGGCAGCTTCAACAGAACAAAACGATCTGAAGCCGCAATTCTTTCATAGAGTGTATTGTGACACTCTAACCACGTTGTTGCTATTACTGCTACTTCTGCTGCCGTTGCTTTAAACTCTACTCAGCGGGCAAGTAAAGTTGTACAAGGAAAAGACTACTTTGAGCCGTCCAAATTCCATTAATTGAATTTAAGCTTTTTTTTTATTAATAACAGCATTAGTAATACATTGCGTGCTCAGAAACGTTACTTATTAGCTTATGAAGCAATATTGTTTCGACAATTTGCGGTCTTCAAAACGTAAACGCTGAAGTTTTTATACTTCCTTGTGAGCAGATCACCTTTGATTTAGAAAAGGAAAACTTACTCCCCTGTTGCTTTCATTGCAATATCTGAATCGAGACCCAAGCGCTAAGAAAGCTGAATAACGCAAAAGACATATTCCCGATTTTAATTTAGATACACATTTTCTAATGCAGCTTTCATTACAAGACAGTCTATTTCTCGAAAGCGTGTTATGCAAAAAAGAGAAAAACGAAAATATATGCGACCCACTATGCCTTCCTCCAAATCTTTTTCTAGATCTCTTCGTCATACCTTCTCTTCCTCCCTGGGCCACTTGCCCGCTTCTCTCACTAAACCAGCATTCCGTCTCTTTACAGCTATCTGTTCCAAGACCAGGCTTTCTAACCACCTTCTATTCCATTACAGATGTCGTCGACATAATATCATCCCTAAAGGATTTCGCCTTAAATTTAATACCTTTTCTTTTGACTCTGATACCACCCAGAGTAACACTCAGAGACTTCTAAAACAATTTTCTAGGAAACTAATGCTCTCTACCATTTTCTCCCTCACAAAACAGATTATCCTTTACGACAACAACATCAAAGAGGCTAAGGAATTTCTACGGCTGACAGCTCCACATCATCTTCCCTTCATAACTTACCTCATTAGATCTCTCAACTCTAAACTCTACCAGTTTCTCACTACAGAGAAGGACAAAAAACTCAGTCATCTTCTACAGAAGAAAACCATCAACACCCCGAACACCCTCACCAACCCTAACCTTGTTGTCACCATACCTTCTGACCTTTCCCTTTCACAGGATGAGCGATCCCTCCTCAGCAAAGGGCTCAGTTTTGTACCAGTTCCCAGGAAACTGGACATCACCCAGACCAATGTCGACCTTAACCGCTTTTACCGCAGGATCCGTCTCAGAGCACATTTTGCAGACAATTTCTCTTCACAGGCAGCTGATAACAACCCGGTTATTGATGTCATTAACAACATTAATCCCAAACAGAGCTGTTGGACTCCCTCCTCTGGCCGTTTTCCACCAGTTGATTATTTCATCAACCAATGCACTAATCAAGCTCCCAAGGCACTCCCTATACCCAGTAAACATAGGTCTAACCTCACCCAAGGAGAAAATCAGGCGCTCCAGTCTCTCCGCAACAAGGATGATATTGTCATCAAACCAGCGGACAAAGGAGGTGCTGTTGTGGTGTGGCGTAAGGATCTATATATCTTTGAAGCCTCTAGACAACTAACTGACACTTCTGCCTACCTCCCTCTCCAACAGGACCCTACCACTGACTACCAAAAGGAAGTGGTTTCCACCATTTCCCTTTTTATCAGCAGTAACGAGCTCCCCCAGGAGGCGAACCGGCTCATCATGGAACATCCACAGGTATCTCAATTATACCTCCTCCCCAAAATCCACAAACCGGACACCCCTGGACGCCCCATCGTATCAGCATGTAACTGTCCAACTACTTACATCTCAGCCTTTCTCGACAGCCTCATGAGACCGCTGGTTGAAGATCTTCCCTCATACATCAAAGACACCAACCACGCGCTCCAACTTTTTAATGATTTCCAATTTCAGGGTACCGAATGCTACATTTTTACCATGGACATCACATCTCTGTACACCGTCATTCCCCATAATGACGGCCTTACAGCCCTCAAGCACACGCTGGACAAACGCACAGTGCTTGATCCACCCACCCACACCCTGGTACGCCGTGCAGAATTGGTCCTCACACTGAACGCATTCTCTTTCAATAATCTTTTTTACCAACATGTCAGTGGAGTTGCCATGGGCACCAGAATGGGACCCAGCTATGCCAACATTTTTGTCAGCTGGGTAGAAGAACGCTTCTTCGCTTCCTACACTGGCTATGTCCCTGACCTCTACAAGCAATATATTGATGACTGCGTCAGTGCCGCCACATGCTCCAACGATCAGCTTGAGTTCTTCCTGCACCATTTCACCAACTTCCACCCGCCCCTCAAATATACGGTTAACATATCTTCCACCACTCTTCCGTTTCTAGACATCCACTTGTCTATCAACTACCCCCGACTGTCCACTTCAGTTTATTACAAACCCACGGATTCACACAGCTACCTCCTGTACAGCTCATTTCACCCCAACCACACTAAAAACTCTCTTCCTTTTTCACAATTCCTTAGGTTACGACGATTATGCAGCGACGACATCGACTTCGAGAACCAAGCCCTCGAAATGTACTCATTTTTCATCAACAGAGGATACCCCAGCAGTGTGATTGACAAGGCCCTTGCCCAAGCCAAAAACACCCCCCGGACCATCAACCCGATCAGGAACTCCCGCCGTAAAAACTGCATTCCTTTGGTGCTTCCTTACCACCCTAACACACTTCCTATCCCCAGGACCATTAACCAGAACTTTTCCATCGTACAGGATGATCCCTCCATTGGGGCCCTCTTTTCTGATCGCCCTATCATCTCATATCGCCGACCACCGAATCTGCGTAACCTCCTTGTTCACAGCTCCCTTGACCGCCCTCAACAACCATGTAACCCTGTCTGTAGATGGCTCTGTACTTGAGCTCCAATCAAAATTGAAAAACCTTGGGGTTATATTCGATTCTGGCTTAACATTCGACCCACATGTACAGCATACTGTCAAAACATCTTTTTTTCACCTTAGAAATATCGCAAGACTACGCCCTATGCTATCATTAACTGTGGCTGAAAAGCTGATCAACATATTTGTATTCTCTCGAATTGACTACTGCAATGCTCTGCTCCCTGGGGTATCTAAATCTACTCTGAACAAGCTGCAGTATGTCCAAAATTCAGCAGCCAGAATCCTGACCAGGTCTAGTGCAAGTGTTCACATTACTCCTATCCTGGAGTCCTTGCACTGGCTTCCGGTCAAATTCCGCGTAGACTTTAAAATCCTCATGCTCACCTACAAGGCTTTACATGGCTTGGCACCTCAATACCTGTCTGAACTTTTATCGCCCTACTCCCCACCTCGCAACCTCCGCTCTTCAAATTCTGCCCTCCTTACTGTCCCCCAAGCCCGTCTACATTGTATGGGCGACAGGGCCTTCTCCTGCTATGCCCCCAAGCTCTGGAACTCTTTGCCCAAGGATATTAGAGAGTCACCTTCTCTAAACTCCTCAAATCCAGACTCAAAACCCTCCTTTTCAGAAAAGCCTTTACTTAACTGATTCCATTCTTCACCCCTCTGCTCTTCTTAATACCATCTTCCACGGTCTCCTCTATTGTTATTGTTGTATTGTTGTAATTATAATTGTGTCCTGTCTTGTGAACTTTCTTATTTATTGTTGTAGTCTTCTTATTTATTGTTATTGTCATCCTGTAAAGCGCTTTGAGAAGCCACCTTTAAAGGCGCTATATAAAATAAAGTTTATTATTATTATTATAATTATTATCCACACCAGGCACTTTCCCTTGCAACAGAGCTCGCTGTATCACCTGCAAGTACACAGCCACCACCACACTCATTCAAGGCCCCTCAGGACAATTTCCGGATCACCCAGACAGCATCTTGTACCTCCAGCAACCTTATTTACTGTATCTCTTGCAGTAAATGCCCAGCCATCTACATTGGAGAAACAGGAAGGAGACTCGAAGACCGCTTCAGAGAACACGTCAGGGCTGTGAAGATTAAAGATCTCTCCAAGCCCATTGTTTCTCATTTCACCTCTGACGGCCACAACCACTCTAATCTCTCTGTATGTGTTCTCAAAGACAGTTTTCAGAAACTCATACATCAGAAAGACCACCGAAACTAAAATTATTCTGCAGCTAGGATCACACATTCTCCCTTCCCTTAACGACAGACTACTGTTCTTTTAAATTTTCTCCATTCATTGGAAGTTTCATTTCACACCTCTCTGCACCCAATCTGACTTCAAACCTCTTGATTGGCCTCTCTTTCTGTCCCCTGCTCCCGCCTCTCACTCCTCCTCTCTCCCAGCCTTTGTTCTCCCGCTACTTTACCTTTGCCTACTGTCCTGTCTCTCTCACACCTGAAGAAGGCTCCACGGCCGAAATGTTGTGTTCTCTTTCTTCTTTTTTTCAGCATGGAATAAACCTATTACTTGACACTGATTTATGCAGAGAGTAGCGGGGGTGGGATGTCAGGGCAATATGACAATTCTTTACGTAGAGAGTGGCAGGCGTGCAATGTCAGGGCCTGACAACACTGCTTAACGCAGAGAGTGGAGGGGTGGGTCTCAGGGCCATATGACAGTGCTTAACGCAGTGAGTGGCGAGGCTGGGATGTCAGGGCTATACGACAGTGCTTTACGCAGAGTGGAGGGGGCGGGATGTCAGGGCCTGACAACACTGCTTAACACAGAGTGGAGGGGTGGGTGTCAGGGCCATATGACAGTGCTTTAGGCAGAAGGTGGCTGTCAGGGCCTGATGAGACTGCTTTATGCAGAGAGTGGAGGGGTGGGTGTCAGGGCCATACAACAGGGGTTAACGCAGAGAGTGGCGGGGGTGGGATGTCAGGGCCTGACAGCACTGCTTAACGCAGAGAGAGGCGGGTTTGGGATGTCAGGGCATGAAGACACTGGTTTATGCAGAGAATGGAGGGGTGGGTGTCAGGGCCATATGACAATTCTTTACGGAGAGAGTCACGGGTTTGGGATGTCAGATCCTGACAGCACTGCTTAACCCAGAGAGTGGAGGGGTGGGTATCAGGGCCATACGACACTTCTTTTCGCAGAGAGTGGCGGGGTTGGGATGTCAGAGCCTGACAGCACTGCTTAATGTAGAGTGTGGAGGGGTGGGTGTCAGGGCCATACGACAATTCCTTACGCAGAGAGTGGCGGGGTTGGGATGTCAGAGCCTGACAGCACTGCTTAATGCAGAGAGTGGAGGGGTGAGTGTCAGGGCCTGACGATACTGCTTTACGCAGAGAGTGGCGGGGGTGGGATGTCAGGGCCTGACGAGACTGCTTAATGCAAAGAGTGGAGGGGTGGGTGTCAGGGCTATACGGCACTTATTTATTCAGAGAGTGGCGGGGGTTGGATGTCAGGGCCTGACGATACTGCTTTACGCAGATAGTGGAGGGTGTGGGATGTCAGGGTTTGACAACACTGCTTTATGCAGAGTGTGCAGGGGTGGGTGTCAGGGCTATACGACAGGGGTTAACGCAGAGAGTGGCGGGGGTGGGAAGTCAGGGCCTGACGATACTGCTTTACGCAGAGAGTGGCGGGGGTGGGATGTCAGGGCATGAAGACACTGGTTTATGCAGAGAATGGAGGGGTGGGTATCAGGGCCATATGACACTTCTTTTCGCAGAGAGTGGCAGAGGTGGGATGTCAGGGCCTGACGATACTGCTTTACACAGATAGTGGCGGGGGTGGGATGTCAGGGCTTGAGGACACTGCTTTATGCAGAGAGTGGAGGGGTGGGTGTCAGGGCCATATGACAATTCTTTACGCAGAGAGTGGCGGGGTTGGGATGTCAGAGCCTGACAGCACTGCTTAATGCAGAGAGTGGAGGGGTTGGTATCAGGGCCATACGACACTGCTTTATGCAGAGAGTGGAGGGGTGGGTGTCAGGGCCATACGACACTGCTTTATGCAGAGAGTGGAGGGGTGGGTGTCAGGGCCATACGACAGGGGTTAACGCAAAGAGTGGAGGGGTGTGATGTCAGGGCCATACGACAGTGCTTTACACAGAGAGTGGCGGGGTTGGGATGTCAGGGCCTCACGAGACTGCATTATGCAGAGAGTTGAGGGGTGGGTGTCAGGGCCATGCGACACATCTTTACGCAGAGAGTGGCAGGGGTGGGATGTCAGGGCCATACGACAGTGCTTAACGCAGTGAGCGACGAGGCTGGGATGTCAGGGCTTGACCATACTGCTTTACGCAGAGATTGACGGGGGTGGGATGTCGGGGCCATACAAAAGTGCTTAACGCAGATAGTGGAGGGTGTGGGATGTCAGGGCTTAACAACACTGCTTTATGCAGAGAGTGGAGGGGTGGGTGTCAGGGCATGAAGACACTGGTTTATGCAGAGAATGGAGGGGTGGGTATCAGGGCCATATGACACTTCTTTTCGCAGAGAGTGGCAGAGGTGGGATGTCAGGGCCTGACGATACTGCTTTACACAGATAGTGGCGGGGGTGGGATGTCAGGGCTTGAGGACACTGCTTTATGCAGAGAGTGGAGGGGTGGGTGTCAGGGCCATACGACAATTCTTTACGCAGAGAGTGGCGGGGTTGGGATGTCAGAGCCTGACAGCACTGCTTAATGCAGAGAGTGGAGGGGTGAGTGTCAGGGCCATACGACAGTGCTTAACGCAGTGAGCGGTGAGGCTGGGATGTCAGGGCCATACGACAGTGCTTTACGCAGAGAGTGTAGGGGGTGGGATGTCAGGGCCTGACAACACTGCTTAACGTAGAGAGTGGAGGGGTGAGTGTCAGGGCCATATGACAGTGCTTTAGGCAGAGAGTGGCGTGGGTGGGATGTCAGGGCCTGACCATACTCCTTTACGAAGAGAGTGACAGGGGTGGGATGTCAGGGCCCGACGATACTGCTTTACACAGAGAGTGGCAGGGTTGGGATGTCAGGGCTAAACGACACTGTTTTACACAGAGAGTGGAGGGGTGGGTGTCAGGGCTATACGACAGTGCTTTACGCAGGGAGTCGCAGGGGTGTGATGTCAGGGCCTGACGATACTGCTTTACGCAGAGAGTGGTGGGGGTGTGATGTCAGGGCCATATGACACTGTTTTACACAGAGAGTGGAGTGGTGGGTGTCAGGGCCATATGACAGTGCAGGGAGTGAAGGGGGTGGAATGTCAGGGCTTGATGTCATTGCTTTAAGCACAGAGTGGACGGGTGGTTGTCAGGTCCATATGACACTTCTTTACGCAGAGAGTTGCGGGATTGGGATGTCAGGGCCTGAAGATACTACCTTACGCAGTTAGTGGTGGGGGTGGGATATCAGGGCCATACGACACTTCTTTATGTAGAGAGTGGCGGGGGTGGGATGTCGGGGCTTGATGACACTGCTTTATTCAATGAGTGGAGGGGTGGGTGTCAGGGCTATACGACAGTGCTTTCCGTAGAGAGTGGTGGGGGTGTGATGTCAGGGCCATACGACACTGCTTTACACAGTGAGTGGTGGGGTTGGGATGTCAGGGATGACAACCGAGGAGCCGAGAGATCATTTCAGCATTTCGCGTCTGAACGGAAAACACAAACGACCAACTCGGAATGACTTGCCTTTGACGCTTTTCAAAGCGTTCTTTGTGCACGACGACTGCGCCACCTAGCAGATACAAATGGGTTGTACAACTTTGAACTAGCAAATGGAAGAGGGCTAAGCCCCCTCTCTTTTAGCCCAGGTTCGATCTGTCTCCCAGAATCACCAGGGCGGACGCACACACACACACCCGTGCCGTTGAAGTGCTCTGCTTCATTTCTAAGGGCAACTCAACATTCACTCCTACCCCGAGTGCAGAAAAGACAGCGTCCGCAGCAACAACAGCTCAGGTCTCTGCACAGGAGCTAAGCTGCCCCCATCTCCTCTGCTCTGCGGCTCCTGCGGAGTGGAGTCCTGCCTGGAGCCGTGTTTGCAGGCGGCAGCTCCCCGCGCCCTGTCTGTGCGTCGTGTCCAAGAGCTCCTGGGAGGAAGAGAGAGCCCTCCCACTCGGGGGCTTTTCCACGGTCTGTGTGAGGAGGGGCGGGTGTGTCCAGTAGCTTATCGAGCGGAAGCCTGGGGCGGCGGAGAGCTGTGATCGTGCAGACCTTGAGGTGTCACCTCTTTGTCTGCTTTCCCGCCCCCCCTCCGCCCAAGCTCTGCTCCAAAGTAGCCCGGCAACCCCTCACACCTGCACGTGTCACAACCTAAGGTGCGGTCATGAGACACCCATAGGGTGTCGTTCTGTTCTTGCTAATTGTTTCCTGCCCGTCGCAGGCAGGAGTCCATGCGAGGAAGATGCGCTGGACAGAGCTCAGAGGGCGCACCTGGGTGGCTTTCCTTCAGAGTGACGTTCCTGCAACACTCTCCCGCTACTCTTGGTGCGCTCATGCCGCAACACAGGAAGGCTGGAGCAGGTGGCTGTGGGCTCTCCGCACCGCCAAAATAGCTCAGTTGGGAGAGCGTTAGACTGAAGATCTACAGGTCCCTGGTTTGATCCCGGGTTTCGGCATTTTGTTTCATCGCGCCCTTTGTTCCTCTCTCCAGCGCCCCCTGCCTAAAGTGACGCGTCCCTTTCTCAGCCCGAAACACAAGCAAGACACCAGCAGCAGTTCCTGCAGGTTTCCGTAGTGTAGCGGCTATCACGTTCGCCTAACACACGCAAGGTCCCCGGTTCGAGACCGGGCAGAAACAGCCTCGTTTTGCACGCTCCTGTACTTCACAGAGGTCTTGAGCGACCGGTCATTTGTTCCCAATGTATTTCCGGTGCCTTCGTGCACTCTTGTACCAAACGCACGTTCCTTCTGTACGTGGAGCCGATCATTTGCAATTGGGCTGTGCCGACAGACCAGGACGAGCTCTGTCGGCTCAAAAGCAGCGCAGGACCTGCAAGAACAACAGAAAGATTAGCATCCAGCGGGGGCCTCTTAGTGAGCCCAAGATCTCATCAAGAATCGGCTCCAGCAACAGGGCTGGGCGCATTGTTCCATTCTCCGACCACTCTCGGTGTAAACAAGTCCCTCCTGGTCTCTTTCCTGCGTTTGCTTTGGTGTAACTGGCTTCTCCTGCATGGGCGAATGTGAAGAAGATCCTTAGTAAGTCATTGAAGAAAACCAAGAGGAGGTCGGAGTGGCCTCTGTCGTTCATCAACGATCCAGTCAGGCAGCACTCCTCCTATTCTGCCAGTATGCGGATTCGAACCGGGGTTGTTGCGGCCACAACACAAATTCTGAGCACTATACGATCACAGCGAGTTACCGAGACATACACGGCCAGTAGGAAAGGATGTACTCTCTTTGTGTGACACTAGTCTGAAAAGTCCTGACGCTGCATTTCAACTGAGCCCTAGTATACATCAACCCTTCGACACTCTGAGTGTGTTTTCTCCATCAAGCAGGTCATGAAGGCAGCAATTACAGTTTGCTTACATGACGCACGCACAACATGGCTGTATGCTCCCATATGGTCTAGCGGTTACGATACCTGATCTTCACCCAGGTGGCCTGGTTTCAGCTCCTTGTATGAGAACGTGTCAGTTTTGCCTCCTGCTTTCCAAAGATCAGCACCATGTTTTACGCCTCCCCCGAATATCGAAGCTGCCTCTAAATCAGCAAATGAAGATGAGTCGATAAACCACTTGTTTTTCGTATAACTATACATATATTCATTTATTACTGATTTCATTCATTGAGCACGGATACAATAGAGGTACAGCCATTCACTGTTTGACATGTCTGCACTGGTACAGAACCTAGCAATCAGAAAACGGGTGAAACTGTCTTGAGAATTAGCATACAGTACCGAGGCCCCCATGACCAAATAAAGGCTAACCTCGATAATCAGCCTAAATAATGCAGACAACAGCAAAACGACTGACTTTGAAAAGGGAATGAATGTCCGGAAGGAACTTGAACTTGAACTTGAACTTTATTGCCATATGTAACCGGTACTGGTACAATGGAATTCTTACTTACAGAAAGTCTCTCGATTGTAAAACAAGTGTAAAAACAAAACAAAGTGCAAACAGTGCATCAAGACAATGTGCAAACAATAGACAATGTGCAAGTAAACATGCAGGCAGTTTGAATGTAAACAATACAGACATGTAAACAATGACTGGAGACGTACAATAAATAAATTACAATGAGGTAGATGGTGATGGTGTGGGTGTGGTCCGAGGGGGATGGCTAAATGTGTTCGCCAGTCTCACTGCTTGTGGATAGAAGCTATTGAAGAATCTAGTGGTAAGTGTCCGTATGCTCTTATATCTCTTGCCTGAGGGCAGTGGGGTGAAGAGCTCATGCCCGGGGTGGTGACTGTCCTCTGTGATGGCCAGAATTCTACCATGGCAGCGGTCCTTGTAGAGCTGTTTAATCTCGGTGAGACCGCAGCCAATGATCTTCTGGGCCATATTGACCATTCTCTGCAGTGCCTTTCTTTCTCACGAAGAGGTGTTGCCATACCACACGGTGATCCCGTTGGTGAGGACGCTCTCGATAGTGCAGCGGTAGAAGTTCACCAACACATGTATTGGCATCCCCCATCGCTTGAGGCACCTTAAGAAATAAAGGCGCTGCTGAGCCTTCTTCATGATAGAGTCAGTGTTCACAGTCCAGGTTAGATCTTTAGAGATGTGAATTCCCAAAAACCTAAAGCTGGTGACTGTTTCCACTTCCGTTCCATCAATACTGAGTGGGCTGTGAGTGTGTGGCCTGTGTCTCCGAAAGTCCACTATTAGCTCTTTCGTTTTCTTTATGTTCAAGTCCAGGTTATTGCTATGACACCACCTAAGCAGCTGTACAACTTCATCCCTGTAAGTGGACTCGTCATCATCACTGATCAGTCCTATTATAGTGGTGTCATCGGCAAACTTGATGATGCGGTTATTGCTGTGTCTTGCTGTGCAGTCGTGAGTAAATAGGGAGTACAACCTTGGATTCAGACAGCAGCCTTGTGGGGTTCCAGTGCTCAGGGTGAGTGGTGTTGATGTTTTATTGCCTATCCGCACCACCTGTGGTCTCTCGATAAGAAAGTCCAGCAGCCAGTTGCAGACAGAGTTGCACAGACCTAATCCCCTGAGCTTTGTCACCAGTTGACTGGGTATGATGGAATTGAATGCTGAACTGTAGTCCACAAACAGCATTCTCACATACGAGTTCTTAGTGTCCAGGTGTTCCAAGGCTGTATGCAGAGCCAGGGAGACAGCATCATCCACTGATCTGTTGTTCTGGTAGGCGAACTGCAGGGGGTCCAGGGACTCTGTGATGGAGGAGTTGATGTGTGACAACACCAGCTTCTCCAGGCATTTCATCACCACAGATGTTAATGCTACTGGGCGGTAATCATTCAGACATGTCACTTTTGTCTTTTTGGGGGTTGGAACAATAGTGGTTTTTTTAAAGCAAGTGGGGACCATGGACTGTGACAGGGAGGAGTTAAAGATGTTTGTAAACACTGTGGTCAGCTGGGCTGCACATGTCCTCAGGACGCGAGGTGGTATCCCATCAGGCCCTGCAGCCTTACGGGTTTTCACCCTGCTCAGAGTCTTCTGCACGTCCTGCTCTGAGAGTTTCAGAACAAACTCGCCCAGCACACTTGGGGTCTTCTCAGCAGTGCCCGTGTTCAGAGCATCAAAGCGTGCATAGAAGTGGTTCAGCTCGTCAGGCAGGGATGCGTTGTTCGTGTCAATCTCCTGGCTGCAGCCCCTGTAGCCTGTGATTGACTGTAATCCCTGCCACAGCCTCCGGGTGTCAGCGCACTGCATTTCGAGCCGCTCTCTGTAGCTCCGTTTGGCGCGTTTTATGTCTTCTTCTAATGCATACCGTGATTTCTTGTACAGCTCTTTGTCCCCCGAATTGAACGCGGTGGATCTATCTTTTATTTTATTGCGAATGTCGTGGTTGAACCACGGTTTCTGATTGGGAAATGACCTAATTTTCATTTCTGGTACACAAGCGTCGGTGCAGTATTTAATATAGCTGGTGACCGCGTCCGTATAGTCATTTAAATCTGTGTCGGGAGCTCTGAATGCGTCCCAGTCTGTACTATCAAAGCAGTCTTTTAACTTGCTTTCCGCCTCCTCAGACCAACAACGCACTGACCTGTTCGCAGTGGGGGAGGTCTTCAGCTTCTGTTTGTACTCAGGAAGCAACAGGAGAGCGATGTGGTCCGACTTACCGAAACTCGGTTTGGGAAGCGCTTTGTATGCCCCTTTTATTGTTGTGTAGCAGTGGTCTAAAATATTTCCTCCTCTTGTCGGTACAGTGACATGCTGAATGTATTTTTGCAGAACTTTCCTCAGATTGCAGTGGTTGAAGTCCCCAACTACAATTGAGACGGCTTCTGGGTGGGAGTTTTCGTGCTTGTTGATAATGTAGTGGAGTTCGCTGTGTGCTGCTTCCACGCAGGCTTGAGGTTGAATGTAAACGATTGTGATAATAGTGGCGGAAAACTCCCTCGGCAAATAAAAGGGTCGACATTTTATGGTCAGGTGTTCTAGATTCGGCGAGCAGGATTTAGAGATTACCTTCACGTCGGTGCACCACTTGCTGTTGACCAGGAAGCAAACGCCTCCGCCTTTGTGTTTGCTGGTTGCTTGGTGGTTTCTGTCCATGCGGTAAACGGTGAACCCCTTTGGCTGGATGGCGGTGTCCGGGACGCATGCATTCAGCCAGGTTTCAGTGAAGGCATAAACACAGCAATCCCTCAGGTCCCTTTCCGCGTTGATCCGACAATGTAGCTCATCTATCTTGTTGTCCAGTGACTGAACATTAGCTAACAAAATAGACGGCAGCGGTGGTCTGTGCGGACGCCTTCGTAGTCGCGCTAGTACGCCGCCTCGTCTTCCCCGGCGTCTGCTGCCCACCTGTTGTTGTTGTTCGCCGCATCTTTGACCGATCCAGCAGGTGGGGTCCGGTACGTGAAAAAAGTTGTTTGATGACATTAAGGAGTCTATCCTCAGGTTTAAAAGCGTTTGTCTATCATAAGTAATGACAGACATTGAGCGTCCAACACAAAACAAGAGTATTAACGTATAAATAAACATTAAAACAGACAAACAACGAGAGAGCTTTCTGTAAACCGTCGCCATCTTTCCGGCGCCGGAAGTCTTATGGAGTAGTGTAACCAGCTTGAAATGCTTCTCCGGACCTCTAACTAAAAGAAACCGGGAACCAGCAGTGGCATCGACTCCTTTCGAACTGGGATCCTATCGCAGCTCGTGGTGTCCTAACTCTCCCGTATCTGATATTGGACCAAGCACATCAGGAGAGAGCGCGAACGCAGTCCCCCACTACCAGAAATAATGCAGTCGAGATTCCCACATTTGGGGAATTCGCAGGGGTCAGCACAGCCGGAGTGCAATGGCCGAGCCTCGCCCTGGGTGAATCGATTTTTTAAGAACTTTATTTTCTTTTCACAAAAGAATACAGGACATCACAAATTAGAAAGCTTTACATTAATATACATACTTAAAACAGTATATATGATCACATCTCATTACATTTTGACACGGTACCAGTTACATAGCAACAATTTCTTTTTTTCTGGTGTAAATCACATTCTTTACTTAAACATGATAATGTTTTTCACAGTTTCTTGAGATATTGACCTATGCTCTCTATTTCCCACAGATTTTCTGCTTCCTCCCTCCCTTCTCTCCACAGATCTCTGAGGTAATAGTTCTCTTGGGTGATGAACAGGGCCAGGATACCTGCTGCCTTGACTGGGACCTCAATGCCTTTGAACAGCCCCATGTTCCTCACTCTCCACAGAGCATCTTTCCCACTGTTCACCACGGCCCAGATCCTGTCAAACACGTCAGGAGGAAGTTTGACAGGAGAGATGCCGTTGTAGCGGCAATGCTTGTTAATAAGACAGAATTAAGTGGTGGTATGCTGTCCTAAATGAGGCCCCATCTCACCTTCCATCTCTGTGGTGCAGCCACAGAGAAAGTATTCATGCAGGCTGATTTAAGATGTTTTATTTTGATAAGGGACAGCTCCCAGATGGGGATGCACTTAGCTAAGCCTGGCTATCATGATCAATGGTCATCCATTGGCGCCTATCTGTCTAGGGAGTGCCAAATGGACATCTGGACTGCATTCCTAAGTGTCAAGAGTAAGTGACTCATATCTCACCTTGATCAACCAATCAGGGACTGGCAGGGCGTGGTAATACCACGTGGGTCTCCAATGCCTGCCAAACTCTCAACCAATCAGCACACATCTGTGTCTTGGTCAAAAAGTGAGCGCAAGCTCAGATCGGGGCTCTCCTTGGCCATTGTCGCACATCCTCAGAGACAATCATGTGACAACTGCTGTTGTCTGCAAAGGGACTTGGACTTTGTTATAAGCGCAAGGCCGAGGATCCCGTACGTACTCAGAATTCAGAAAGCTTTTAAGCGCAGGAGGCGCCCTATCCCCGCTCGCTCGCTCATTCCCCTGTTCACACGTGCAGTGCGGCTTGTCCGTCTGTTTATTTGTCAGCTTTGGCGAGACACGGGTGCTTGTGTATTAGCGTGAGCGTTTTTTATTCTGATCAGGAACAGTTTAACAAGTCCGCAAAGGATCGAGGAAAGGTTTATCGCCAGCTGAAAAGAGACACAGCGCTTCGGCTGTGGAGACTTGTTCGGCTGGCGTTCGGAGAGTCGCGTTTTTCATAATTGTATTGAGATCGTTTTCCACAGAGCTCAGATGTCAAAGCACAGCAGCAGCTCTCCACAGCGATCCTCTATAGCGCCCTTTCTCCCGCAGCTCCGTCCTCATTGGAAGGAAGCAAGAGTGAAAGGCTGAAGTGAAATAGAGCGGGGACGAAGGCAGTGAAGAGAGAGAACGTGGGAAGAAGAGAAAAACGCAAGGGAAAAAAAGCAGCGTCGTAAAAGAGGTGACGGAGCTGTCCTCTCAATAAGAAGGGTGCCAGCGAACCTTGCTCTTGCTTACGGCCACACCCCCTTGAGCACGCCTGATCTCATCTGATCTCGGAAGCTAAACAGGGATGGGCCTGGTTAGTACTTGGATGGGAGACCGCCTGGGAATACCAGGTGGTGTAAGCTTTTAAGCGCAGGAGGCGCCCTATCCCCGCTCGCTCGCTCATTCCCCTGTTCACACGTGCAGTGCGGCTTGTCCGTCTGTTTATTTGTCAGCTTTGGCGCGACACGGGTGCTTGTGTATTAGCGTGAGCGTTTTTTATTCTGATCAGGAACAGTTTTACAAGTCCGCAAAGGATCAAGGAAAGGTTTATCGCCAGCTGAAAAGAGACACAGCGCTTCGGCTGTGGAGACTTGTTCGGCTGGCGTTCGGAGAGTCGCGTTTTTCAGAATTGTATTGAGATCGTTTTCCACAGAGCTCAGATGTCAAAGCACAGCAGCAGCTCTCCACAGCAATCCTCTATAGCGCCCTTTCTCCTGCAGCTCCGTCCTCATTGGAAGGAAGCAAGAGTGAAAGGCTGAAGTGAAATAGAGCGGGGACGGAGGCAGTGAAGAGAAGAACGTGGGAAGAAGAGAAAAACGCAAGGGAAAAAAAGCAGCGTCGTAAAAGAGGTGACGGAGCTGTCCTCTCAATAAGAAGGGTGCCAGCGAGATTTGCTCTCGCTTACGGCCACACCCCCTTGAGCATGCCTGATCTCATCTGATCTCGGAAGCTAAACAGTGATGGGCCTGGTTAATACTTGGATGGGAGACCGCCTGGGAATACCAGGTGCTGTAAGCTTTTAAGCGCAGGAGGCGCCCTATCCCCGCTCGCTCGCTCATTCCCCTGTTCACACGTGCAGTGCGGCTTGTCCGTCTGTTTATTTGTCAGCTTTGGCGAGACACGGGTGCTTGTGTATTAGCGTGAGCGTTTTTTATTCTGATCAGGAACAGTTTTACAAGTCCGCAAAGGATCGAGGAAAGGTTTATCGCCAGCTGAAAAGAGACACAGCGCTTCGGCTGCGGAGACTTGTTCGGCTGGCGTTCGGAGAGTCGCGTTTTTCAGAATTGTATTGAGATCGTTTTCCACAGAGCTCAGATGTCAAAGCACAGCAGCAGCTCTCCACAGCGATCCTCTATAGCGCCCTTTCTCCCGCTGCTCCGTCCGCATTGGAAGGAAGCAAGAGTGAAAGGCTGAAGTGAAATAGAGCGGGGACGAAGGCAGTGAAGAGAGAGAACGTGGGAAGAAGAGAAAAACGCAAGGGAAAAAAAGCAGCGTCGTAAAAGAGGTGACGGAGCTGTCCTCTCAATAAGAAGGGTGCCAGCGAGCCTTGCTCTCGCTTATGGCCACACCCCCTTGAGCACGCCTGATCTCGTCTGATCTCGGAAGCTAAACAGGGATGGGCCTGGTTAGTACTTGGATGGGAGACCGCCTGGGAATACCAGGTGCTGTAAGCTTTTAAGCGCAGGAGGCGCCCTATCCCCGCTCGCTCGCTCATTCCCCTGTTCACACGTGCAGTGCGGCTTGTCTGTCTGTTTATTTGTCAGCTTTGGCGAGACACAGGTGCTTGTGTATTAGCGTGAGCGTTTTTTATTCTGATCAGGAACAGTTTTACAAGTCCGCAAAGGATCGAGGAAAGGTTTATCGCCAGCTGAAAAGAGACACAGCGCTTCGGCTGTGGAGACTTGTTCGGCTGGCGTTCGGAGAGTCGCGTTTTTCAGAATTGTATTGAGATCGTTTTCCACAGAGCTCAGATGTCAAAGCACAGCAGCAGCTCTCCACAGCGATCCTCTATAGCGCCCTTTCTCCCGCAGCTCCGTCCTCATTGGAAGGAAGGAAGAGTGAAAGGCTGAAGTGAAATAGAGCGGGGACGAAGGCAGTGAAGAGAGAGAACGTGGGAAGAAGAGAAAAACGCAAGGGAAAACAAGCAGCGTCATAAGAGGTGACGGAGCTGTCCTCTCAATAAGAAGGGTGCCAGCGAGCCTTGCTCTCGCTTACGGCCACAGCCCCTTGAGCCCGCCTGATCTCGGAAGCTAAACAGGGATGGGCCTGGTTAGTACTTGGATGGGAGACCACCTGGGAATGCCAGGTGCTGTAAGCTTTTAAGCGCAGGAGGCGCCCTATCCCCGCTCCCTCGTTCATTCCCCTGTTCACACATGCAGTGCGGCTTGTCCGTCTGTTTGTCAGCTTTGGCGAGACACGGGTGATTGTTTATTAGCGTGAGCGTTTTTTATTCTGATCAGGAACAGTTTTACAAGTCCGCAAAGGATTGAGGAAAGGTTTATCGCCAGCTGAAAAGAGACACAGCGCTTCGGCTGTGGAGACTTGTTCGGCTGGCATTCGGGGAATCGCGTTTTTCAGAATTGTATTGAGATCGTTTTCCACAGAGCTCAGATGTCAGAGCACAGCAGCAGCTCTCCACAGCGATCCTCTATAGCGCCCTTTCTCCCGCAGCTCCGTCCTCATTGGAAGGAAGCAAGAGTGAAAGGCTGAAGTGAAATAGAGCGGGGACGAAGGCAGTGAAGAGAGAGAACGTGGGAAGAGAAAAACGCAAGAGAAAAAAAGCAGCGTCGTAAAAGAGGTGACGGAGCTGTCCTCTCAATAAGAAGGGTGCCAGCGAGCCTTGCTCTCGCTTACGGCCACACCCCCTTGAGCACGCCTGTTGTCTGATCTCGGAAGCTAAACAGGGATGGGCCTGGTTAGTACTTGGATGGGAGACCGCCTGGGAATACCAGGTGGTGTAAGCTTTTAAGCGCAGGAGGCGCCCTATCCCCGCGCGCTCGCTCATTCCCCTGTTCACACGTGCAGTGCGGCTTGTCCGTCTGTTTATTTGTCAGCTTTGGCGAGACACGGGTGCTTGTGTATTAGCGTGAGCGTTTTTTATTCTGATCATGAACAGTTTAACAAGTCCGCAAAGGATCGAGGAAAGGTTTATCGCCAGCTGAAAAGAGACACAGCGCTTCGGCTGTGGAGACTTGTTCGGCTGGCGTTCGGAGAGTCGCGTTTTTCAGAATTGTATTGAGATCGTTTTCCACAGAGCTCAGATGTCAAAGCACAGCAGCAGCTCTCCACAGCGATCCTCTATAGCGCCCTATCTCCCGCAGCTCCGTCCTCATTGGAAGGAAGCAAGAGTGAAAGGCTGAAGTGATATAGAGCTGGGACGAAGGCAGTGAAGAGAGAGAACGTGGGAAGAAGAGAAAAACGCAAGGGAAAAAAAGCAGCGTCGTAAAAGAGGTGACGGAGCTGTCCTCTCAATAAGAAGGGTGCCAGCGAGCCTTGCTCTCGCTTACGTCCACACCCCCTTGAGCACGCCTGATCTCGGAAGCTAAACAGGGATGGGCCTGGTTAGTACTTGGATGGGAGACCGCCTGGGAATACCAGGTGCTGTAAGCTTTTAAGCGCAGGAGGCGCCCTATCCCCGCGCGCTCGCTCATTCCCCTGTTCACACGTGCAGTGCGGCTTGTCCGTCTGTTTATTTGTCAGCTTTGGCGAGACACGGGTGCTTGTGTATTAGCGTGAGCGTTTTTTATTCTGATCATGAACAGTTTAACAAGTCCGCAAAGGATCGAGGAAAGGTTTATCGCCAGCTGAAAAGAGACACAGCGCTTCGGCTGTGGAGACTTTATTAATAAGGCCCCTCAGTAGTTGAGATCTCTGTTATTCCCATCTAGAAACATGCAATCAGCATGTTATTGCTGAAGCAATAGTCACAACATTATTCCACACCTGGGTGAGATGCGGGTTATGATGACAGTCATGCTTTCTACACCTTATACTGAGCTCAGAAATGGACCAAGCGGACATCTCACGTGCAGATCCCTCCGCGTATAAGAAAGGCAACTTGTCTCAGCAAAAATACAAAAAGGCAAAAACCCCACACTTGGAATGCAAACCTACCCTAAAAAGGAAACATGGTTTTAAAACGAACTTGATTTTCCCCTGGAGAAACCTTTTTATGGACACACATCGCATCTATTACACATGTAGAACTAAATATAAAGATAAAACTTAATATAAGAAGTCATGACATATCACACATGACGAAGTCTGGTCCAGAATAAACAGTTTACACTGACCCACCTTTATTTACCCTGGTCACTCACTTCTATTAACTGTTTAACTGGGTAACAAATTAATATTTGTTTCAATTTGGGATCTACACCTGGGAGCCCTGAAATGTTGGCCAGAGGGGAGAAGCTGATATTCAGACGTGAGAATATATTAAAATAAAGGATCTGATGTTGTTTTTCACCTGTCTAATCAAAGCTTGTTCAAAAATTATCTGATTATAGGACACACGAGTTTATAATCATACTCATTCCACTTTTTAACCCCGTATATATGCACAATATGAAACGTATATACACTAAATCTCACGTGTGACTCCCATAATATACATTTCTTTACGAAAATTAGGAACACTTACTACAATTATCAACCCCCCATGACGAGGCAATATTTCATACCTTTGTTTCTTTGTGGGTTCAAAGTTCTGTCCTGTCGTTTCACACGTAATGTTTTGGTAGTTATCTCAATTTTCCTTTGCAATTATCTCCAAGATCATCATCAACTTTTTGTAAAACGCTATGCACAACTGATATTTAAAGAAAGTCCTGTACCAAAACGTCTTCGTAGGGAAAGACAACTTTTTTTCCTTACGTTAGTCGCTACACGGTTACTCAAAAAATCCATTCACCGCCTTTAAAAAAAAAGTTTCGTTTTTTATTGTGGTTCACTGACATTTCTGTCACAATTCTGAGGGACCCCAAATAAAATTCACTTGCCGGTATAAAGACGCCGGCGAGGATAAGACAGGTATCGAGCCACCTGCGTATCTAGCGGACGTTTAAAATAAAAAAAATGGCGTGTAATGTTGCGAAGGGCTACTGTTTTTTTTATAGTTTGTCGATTGTAAGGGACGTGGGCCGCGACAGAAATACTGGACGGGGTGGGAAAAGGTTTATTGTACCGCAACGGTCACAATTGACTCACCAGCAAAGATGGCGCCGAGGCCACATCGACTCCCTCCCGCCCTGCCTCGCACCGAAGCTCGAGCTGCGGAGCGCGACGCCAAACCGCCAGTCCACGGGCGCGGGCGCCGGACATAGACGTCATAAACCCTTCCGAGGCGCAGGAATTATAGATCACTGTAGATTCTTCTGGACCCGGGTTAGGGACAGTGTGCCCTCCGTGAGAGTCTTCTGAGGAAGCCAGTGTCTCATGGGTGTCCAGGCTTGGTACCATCTGTCCATCACAGGACACACAGACACACACACTCACACACCCTGGACAGGACACCAGTCCATCACAGGACACACACACACTCACTCACACACCCTGGACAGGACACCAGTCCATCACAGGACATACACACACCCTAGATAGGACACCAGTCCATCACAGGACACACACACTCACACACCCTGGACAGGACACCAGTCACTCACAGGATACACACACACACTCACACACCCTGAACAGGACACCAGTCCCTCACAGGACACACACACACAACCTGGATAGGACACCAGTCCCTCACAGGACACTCAGACACACACACTCACACACCCTGGACAGGAACCAGTCCATCACATGACAAACACACATTCACTCACACACCCTGGACAGGACAGCACTCCATCATAGGACACACACACACCAGGGCCAGTTTTCCCAGAAGCCAATTAGCCCAAAAGCCTGTCTTTGGACCCGAAGAACACAGGGAGAACATGCAGACTCCACACAGACAGCCCCCCCCCCCCCCCGGGTCCAGACCCGAGCCCGGAGCCCCCCCGCGCTGAACCCCTCCGTACAGACGGCCGCACACAGCTCCGTTGTTCCCGATTCCCGAGGTGATCTGTTAAAAGAAGCCGGTGTGTTGCCTCCAGGTGACATTTCCTACTGGAGTCAGGCCAGGAGGCTCTTCTGTACACAGAAGGGGATGGGGGTGGGGAACAAGCCGCCCAGCCCTGTGGTTGAAGCCGATACCCCGGCTTCTCTCCAGACACAGCTGGGTGAGCTCCTCCAGTCAGTACAGGGGGCTCTACTGTACACAGAGGGTGGCGGGGGTGTGGAACAACTCCTTTGTTCGGGGCCTTGGGGCATTCTTGTTGTGAAAGGCGCTATATAAAAAAAACTGAATTGAAATTGAATCTTACAGGTTTGGGTTTTTCAGAGATCTTGTCAGAGATCTTGTCTGACGTGCCCGTTTCAAAAACGTAACGACACTCCTCACGTCCGAGCGCCGCCGGTCTGTGACGTAACGTATCCTTACACAACCATGACGGTTTCATCATGGACAGCACGAAAGCCCGAAAAGTGGTTGACGTTTTAATTTGGCAACGCCACGATGGATCCCAGTTTTTTTTTTATTTTGGAGGCCAAAAAGGACAAAAAAGGAAACGTCCGGAGTGGATCGATGGTCATCTCTGCGGTTGTTCTGATGTTCTGAAAAAACAAAACAAAAAAAAAAACGGCTCGCTTGCCCGGTCGTGTAGTGTTTCCACACCCCACGCAAATCAACTTCTCTTCGCCCCCGGGGGCTCGTCGCCCGCAGCACCCCTCTCACGTGATAGGGGCTTCCCCCGGCTTTGACGTACTTACCCCACCTCCTTCGGCCAACGTCATACCGAAGGTCGCGCTTCGGGCCGCGGCGATGTTGACGGACTGTCTTGTAGTGTGAGAAGGGTTTAAATTTCGACTTAAGGAGTTGGCCATCGTTATATTTCGCGAGGTATCATACGGGGGGAAAAAGAACATTTATATTTATCAACCTACTAGTAATACTGGGTGGATGTCACGTTCCCCAAAGTTCAGTGCCTCTCTCTAATAAAGTAGAAACGTGACATTGAACTCCGTTCGAAACAGGAGAAATCACCAGGACACGATACAACTGACGTCCGGAAAAGAAAAAAAGAACTCCTATTCCCATTTGTAATGACCCCGTAGTGTTTTTCCCGGTGTGCGCTCATCTTTCGGAGACCCGTTTCTCTCTGGTGTTTTGCTGTTGGAATAAATGCCGAGGTGACCCTTCTGTGTGGAGTCTGCGTGTTCTCTCCAGCGGGTCGTTTCCTACACCGCAGGGGCTGATCGAACCGGGGTCTCCCAATCGTCACAGAAGTGTGTGTCATTTTGGGTGGTGGTGGGGGGGTGCATCGGGGATACTGCGCCCCGAGGGGATAACCTCTCACCTTACTCCGGACGAATGGAGAAGACCTGTACCTTCACGAGTCCGGGTTGTGAAAACTTCTTCTGGCAGTTCAAAACGTTTCGAAGAGACTACAGCGCTACCCTGTTTTCCATTTCTATCGTGTATTATTATACAGTCATAAGTATCTGTACTGATCACAGATCCCCCTCTCACTACCAGGACTGAAGCCCAGTGCAGCACGAATAATAATAATAATAATGAATCCGTCTGGACTCTCCACTCAGAGCTCTTCCCAGGTCAGGGGGATCCCCTCCAGCCCCCCCAGTGTGCAGCCCCCACGTGGATGATGCTCCAGTCCGCTCAGCACACAGCAGCTCTCAGTGGGGAGGAGAGCAGAGGGATGGAGCCAGTTCATAGAAGGGGGTGATAAGGAGGCCATGATGGGTCAAGACCAGGGGGGGAATCAGGCCAGGACACTGGGGTAACACCCCTACTCTTCTCCAGAGACACCCCGGGATTGTTAACGAGCACAGAGAGTCAGGACCTTGGTTTGACGTCTTATCCGAAGGACGGCGCCTGTTTACAGTCCAGTGTCCCCCGTCACTATACTGGGGCATCAGGACCCACACAGACCGCAGGGTGAAAGCGCCCCCTGCTGGCCCCACTCACACCTCTCCCAGCAGCAACCTCAGTTTTTCCCAGGAGTCTCCCCTCCAGGTACTGACCAGGCTTCTACCTGCTGGGCTCCAGTGGGGAGGGGGCTGCTAGCTGGGAGCTGCAGGGTGAGATGGCTGCTGGGTAAACGATGGCTAAAGAGCTTCCTAGGACACCCTGGAGTTCGTGGTCAACTTCCTTCTCTTCAGACGGAGGTGGCTTGAAATCTATCTCGTTTCAAGGAGTATTGGACACGATGCCCCCCCTGCTTTAGCCCCGCTAACTGGTGGCACGCCGACAATGAGGGCTCTCGGCCTCAATCCATCAACCACAAACTCTCCGGGATGAAAGAGAAAGACAGACTCTGTTCGTTCGTTTCGGGGGGGGGAGGGAAAAAACCAAAAGCTTTTTTTAAAAAACATTTTAATGATGCTTAGCAAAAGAACAAAAATTACAATACAGATTAATGTCAAGGGACACACCCCCCCCCCCCCATCTTACGATCATCACAGGACCTTAAAATAATACTTAATAATACAAGGTCATGCAGACGATCTGAGGACTCAGGTGGAGATAATGTGAAAGTTTTCCACAGTCCAGTCTGGGGTCCCTCAGCTTCAGTCCAGACTGGGGTCTGGGGTCCCTCAGCTTCAGTCCAGTCCAGTCTGGGGCCCCTCAGCTCCAGTCCAGCCCAGTCTGGGGCCCCTCAGCTCCAGTCCAGTCTGGTGTCCCTCAGCTCCAGTGCAGTCCAGTCTGGGGTCCCTCAGCTTCGGTCCAGCACAGTCTGGGGTCCCTCAGCTTCGGTCCAGCACAGACTGGGGTCCCTCAGCTTCGGTCCAGACTGGTGTCCCTCAGCTTCGGCCCAGCACAGACTGGGGTCCCTCAGCTTCGGTCCAGACTGGGGTCCCTCAGCTTCGGTCCAGCACAGACTGGGGTCTCTCAGCTTCGGTCCAGACTGGGGTCCCTCAGCTTCAGTCCAGCACAGTCTGGGGTCCCTTAGCTTTGGTCCAGTCCAGTCTGGGGTCCCTCAGCTTCGGTCCAGCACAGCCTGGGGCCCCTCAGCTCCAGTCCAGTCCAGTCTGGGGCCCCTCAGCTTTGGTCCAGCACAGTCTGGAGTCCCTCAGCTTCGGTCCAGCACAGACTGGGGTCCCTCAGCTTTGGCCCAGCACAGACTGGGGTCCCTCAGCTTTGGTCCAGCACAGACTGGGGTCCCTCAGCTTTGGTCCAGCACAGACTGGGGTCCCTCAGCTTCGGTCCAGCACAGTCTGGGGTCCCTCAGCTCCAGTCCAGTGCAGTCTGGGGTCCCTCAGCTCCAGTCCAGTCCAGTCCAGTCCAGTCCTTGGTGGGGAAGGCGACTCCGATCTTAGCTGGCACAGAACCAGGAAAGGAACCTGGAAAGAATATTGTTATTGCAGGTGTGAGGGACACAGACACGGACATCACCATGACATCAAACAGCAAGAGGAGACTCCTTCTTGAATCACAGACACGACCGGGCGGCGTCCCCCTGTCTGCTCACCTGCACCTCCTCTTCTTCTTCTTGTCCTTCCCGGCAGCCTGCTCCTCCTCTCCCTCGCTCTTCCTCTCCTGACACACGGTCTCCGCCGCCTCCATCGGCTCGTCCTTATCATCTGTCTCCACCGACATGCAGCTCAGGGACTTTAAAAAGACGCACCAGCACTTCTGAGGCAGAGACAGGAGAGTCACGTTAAGAGTCGGACTGGACACTCCAGGACATGAACACTGCACTGAGAGAGAGAGGGGTTCATACACACACACTGACTGGACACTCCAGTACATGAACACTGCACTGAGAGAGAGAGGGGTTCATACACACACACTGACTGGACACTGGACAGGAGTAAAGAGAGAATCAGAGCATTACCCACTTTCTTTTTCTTCTGTCTCACAGGAGGTGGTGATTGGACCTCCTCCAGCTGGAGTCCGAGTAGGGAGAGAGGGGGCAGGAGAGGGACAGCACAGGGAGAGAAAGAGAGAGACAGGTGAGTCAAGTGTCCCAAGAGTACAGAGACTCTGCTGAGATCACACTCGCAGTGAGTGAGCCTGGGTGTAGCCCACTAATACTGACCCACTGTACACCATAGGACAGAGAAGAGGAGGAGGAGAGAGACACACTGCCTAGACACCACAGGACAGAGAGGAGGAGGAGAGAGACACACTGACTGGACACCACAGCACAGAGAGGAGGAGGAGAGAGACAGTGACAGACAGGGCTGACAAGACAGACAAGATGGCGAAACTCCACCACAGACAGGACAGGAGGCAGGGTGGGACCAGCACTGACCTTCTTCCTCTCTCCTGCCGGAGGAGCTGTCTCCACCTCCTCTTCCTCCTGCAAGTCAAGAGACAGGCTGAGAGAGAGACGGGCTGGTGGGACATCGGCGAACAGAGCTGAAGGCAGAGAGCCGGGGAGACAGGCCCAGCTGGGACAACGCAGGACAGACAGAGAGACAGACAGAAAGGAAGGAGAGAGAGACACAAAGATGAAGGCACAGAAAGACAGCAGGCAAAGAGAAAGATTGAGATTGAGGGACAAACAAACCGAGAGAGAGAGCGGAAGGAGAGAGAGAGAGGAAGGAGAGAGAAGGACAGACAGACTGACAGACGGGGCTGAAAGAGAGAGAGACAGAGAGGCAGGGACAGACAGACAGCAGGACGAGAGAGAGACAGAGATCGAGGGACAATAATTTGGTTTCGAAATTTATTCTGAAAATATACAATCATTCACTCCTGAAAAATATCGAGTTCAAATTATACATTATGTACAATATTGTAATCAACATATGGCTAATCATCAAAAATAAAAAAAACTGTACTGGGGGACACAGCTGGCTGTGCTGTTCTGGACAGAACACACTGAGGTCCAGTTTCCACCTCCTGCAGGATCAAACAGCACCTCCACTGGCTCTCCAGTGAACAGAGGGACAGACAGAGAGGCTTCAGGCTGCAGGGTGACATTGTCTCTGTGAGCTGAAAGACAATCAGGACAGAGGATGATATAAGAACACACTCTGTCAAGAATATAGAGCCCTCTAGTGATCCTACTGTAGACCTGCTCACCACCCACAGTGACGATCACAGTGCTGATACTGCTTCCATTAAGGTCCCTCACTGTGTAGTTGCCCTGATCAGCTGGAGTGAGGGAGCGGAGTGTCAGAGAGCTGTTCTGCACTGACACTCACTGTTCGTACCTGGGGCCAGGGAGCCCTGCGCTGCTCAGTAAGACTATACGATTCCGGACAGATCGTGCAGGATCAAACAGCACCTCCACTGGACCAGCAGTGTGGAGGGGGGAGACAGAGAGGCACCAGGCTGCAGGCTGTGGACTTCTGAGTGAGCTGAAAAGGGACAGGTAGAAACATGTTGAATATTTAGTTTTACAACAATACCTTGAGTTTGGACTGCGATCAGCTTCATTTTGTATTTCAGCTGTGAAAATGCAATTTCAAAAATGCACGCCACAGTCATGTTAGGTTCAAGTTACAGTTGCATCACAACTCAATACATTTGCAATTCACTTCTGAGATAATTGTTCCTGGTGTTTGTGTTGTGTATGCCTTGCAATGGAGGGGTGAGAAATAATGGACTTATTACATTATAATGAATAATAATTGCTTACACTTATATAGTGCTTTTCTGGACACTCCACTCAAAGCGCTTTGCAGGACATGGGGACTCCCCTCCACCACCACAAATGTGCAGCATCCACCTGGATGATGGGACGGCAGCCATAGTGCACCAGAACGCTCCCCACACACCAGCTATGAGTGGGGAGGAGAGCAGAGTAATGAAGCCAATTCATAAATGGGGGTTATTAGGAGGCCATGATTGGTAAGGGTCAATGGGAAATTTGGCCAGGACACTGGGGTAAAACCCCTACTCTTTTCGAGAAACACCCCGGGATTTTTAATGACCACAGAGAGTCAGGACCTCGGTTTTACGTCTCATCTGAAGGACGGCACCTGTTTACAGTTTTTCCAGTGTCCCCGTCACTATACTGGGGCATTAGGACCCACATGGACCACAGGGTGAGAGTTCCCCCTGCTGGCCCCACTCACACCTCTTCCAGCAGCAACCTTAGTTATTATTGTGAAGAATGAAAGAATATTAGGAACATGAAAAGGTTGAATGTTTTAAATGCGTTTTTTTACTGAAACATCCGCTACAGAGATGCGCACACACGTCATTACAAACGCACACCTGCACAGAGACGTCCTCAAGCGCCTTGTTCACAATTATGGGCTCCAATAGGAACAAAAAACGCCAGCCTGACAACTCGAGCATTCAAACCAAGAACCCAACACGTACTTATGTTGGCAGCCTGTGCAGAAAAGCAGAAAGAACCACAAGCCTTCTCTATTGGGAGGAAAAACACACACTCCCTCTCTCACACTCCTGATTTCCTTAAATAGCTCATTCTTCATCTCTGGCTCCTACATACAGTATAGCAGCGCTCAGTCTGCTTTGAATAAGCCATAAATCTAAGATTTGTTTTATCTGTTCCTCTTGTCTAGGCCTAGAGCTGCTTTTCATAAAAGAGCTGTTTGCATAAATAGCTAGGGTTACAGCTGAAGACACCAGCTTCATCCCCCAGTGTGTTATACGTCGGGAGCAAGAGAAGAGGGCCAGGCCGTGCCTTTTCATAGATTTTTCTTCTGAAAAGTCAGTTTCTCAGAGGCAGATTTAGCCCCTCATGCATTGTAGAGAGATAGACACGCCCGCGCGCGAACAGTTAGAGCTGCACCCTCACACAGAGTCAGACCCGCACAGACACATCCTCTTGTTTAAACAAATACACAAACCTGACGGCGCTCACAATGATCCAGACACACACACACACACACACACACACACACACACACACACACACACACACACACACACACGACATCAGTAGTCACTCTTGCACACTGGACCCCAGCTCAGTCCTCACCTCCAGCTCCTGCAAACCGCTTCGAACAAACTGCATTAAGAAAATTAGGTTGCGTTCCGGTAGCAGGCCATCCTGGGCACCAGTGTGAGTTACACACTCATTTGTAAAAGCCCTTCCGCATCGTCGGGCATGCTTCACAGTGCTGGACCTGGGGTGTGGGTGCTGTCTGTGTGGAGTTTGCATGTTCTCTCCCTGGTCTGTGGGGGTTTCCTCCAGGTGCTCCAGTTTCCCACAGTCCAGGGACAGGCTGCCACTTTCACTGGGCAGTGCACCGTCACCGTGGCAGCATGGTGGGTCGGATCTGATTTCAGTCTTTATTTCCTTTTTTAGAGATCCTGTAACCAGGACCTGTTCACTGCCATGACGGACATAAGGAACAATAAAGCCGAAGTCTTGTTTCCCACAAGAAACAACAAAACCGAAGTATTGTTCGATGTGCCGGTACAAACTTTTAGGTTATATAGTCCTTCCTTGCTGCTTCAGACGTCATTCGGTGTTATGGTAAGGGGGGGGTCGTGGTATTTGGCCAGTTAAGAGACCCTGGCCAAATGGTCAGTTTAAGATTATGCCCCCTCGCATCTGGAATCCTTATCAGTTAACCCCCTTTCCTGCCATAAACCCCTGTTGCTTAGAAGTCTAATTTTCAGGCAGAACTGACTTAAGTTAACCCTATTTACATCTTGTCTCTTACTTCAGCCCTCTTCCATTTGCTAGTTAAAAGTTGTACAACCCATTTGTATGCGACAAAAGAAGCCAGTCTGTTTCCGCCCGGTTTCGAACCGAGGGCCTTTCGCATGCGAGGCGAACATGATAACCACTACACTACGGAAACAGTGGTAAGATGTGCCCAGCGGCCCAGTGCTGAGCTTCGCCAATGCGTTTCAGCTGCTTCCAGTGCCTTTATTGGAGTGCGCTGATGGACCGTGCTCTCTCTCCAGAGACCAGCACGCCTGTCATGGACGGAGCAGGAAAGGCGGTGCCACATTCTACAGCCCTCTCCACGCAATCGGGCTACTGAAGTGGAGAAAATCGCCTCTCCAGAAAGTGCAAATATCATAGAGGTAGAGGTAGGGAGAGAGGAGGAGTACAAATTCAAGCAGAGGCCTGAGTGGAGCACTGTCGTATGGCCCTGACATCAATCCCTCAACTCTCTGCATAAAGAAGTGTCGTATGGCCCTGACGCCCACCCCTCCACTCTCTGCGTTAAGCTGTGTTGTCAGGCCCTGACATCCCACCTCCGCCACTCTCTGCGTAAAGCAGTATCTTCAGGCCCTGACATCCCACCCCCGCCACTCTCTGTATAAAGCAGTGTCATATGGCCCTGACATCCCACCCCCACCACTCTCTGTGTAAAGAAGTGTCGTATGGCCCTGACACCACCCCTCCACTCTCTGCGTTAAGCTGTGTTTTCAGGCCCTGACATCCCACCTCCTCCATTCTCTGTGTAAAGCAGTGTCATATGGCCCTGACATCCCACCCCCACCACTCTCTGCGGAAAGCACTGTCATATAGCCCTGACACCCACCCCTCCACTCTTTGAATAAAGCAGTGTCGTCAAGCCCTGACATCCCACCCCCGCCATTCTCTACGTAAAGAAGTGTCATATGGCCCTGACACCCACCCATCCACTCTCTGCGTTAAGCTGTGTTGTCAGGCCCTGACATCCCACCTCCGCCACTCTCTGTGTAAAGCACTGTCGTATGGCCCTGACATCACACCCCCACCACTCTCTGCGTGAAGCACAGTCATATAGCCCTGACGACCACCCCTCCATTCTTTGCATAAAGCAGTGACGTCAAGCCCTGACATCCCACCTCCGCCACTCTCTACGTTAACCCCTGTTAACTCGCTTGCTGAATGATCTCTCAAGAAATCCCTGGTGAGATTCAACAGGTGTTTTCTTCAACAGCCACTAAAAGTCTGAAGACCTTCTCTGGATTTCCTGAATATGATGTAAAATTAGTTCAAATCATTTGGTAGTTAACAGAACAAAATGCTTTGGAGGTACATTTAAAACAGCAGAGCAACACTGTAGCACTTCGTGTGTGACTGAGTTTAATTGTGTAAACCTGTCTCTCTATGAACACGAGCAAAGAGTTCTCACTCAACAGAAGATTGCGATGTGAGCACAATAATGTAAGACATCTGGTGATGCCAGGGATTAAACTCGGAACTTCATACATGAAAACCATTGAACTACATCCCCTATGGCACAGATGGTGGAACTGACTTAAAGATGTGCATATGTTCACTGACCACAATCCACCCTTCATGAATAATTGAAATGAATAATTTATTTTTATATCCAGTCACATGGGCGACGGTGGTTGATTCTTCAATGGGGGAGAGCGTTTTTCTACCTCCTTACTCGACTGTCTTTCAATTATGTTTTCCTTGAAATCTTTTTGCATCTTTTAAGTGCTTGCGATTAAATTACGCATAGAAAAACAGCAGTACAGTTGATGTTCATGGACCGATGCACACAACTCCAGTGATAAAGCCCTGTCTGTAAATATTGTAGAAGAACGTTAAAGGGCGAAACAACGCTCCAACCACGGGAATGGTAACAAGAAGGATCGTGTTCTTATTTAATATGTGCTTTTGAATTGCCTTGTCAATACACACAGGCTTTAGAGATGGACAAATAATTTACAGTGGTGTTTGTAAACAAAGATGGAACATGTTTTTTTCTATACCAGGAAGAAAGGAGCAGACTCTTAAACTTTAAGAGACAGAAACAATACCTCATCACAGCTAACACTAATTAAAACAACATCACAACAGAAGAGTGAAGCCTTGGGTGAATCAAATTAGTTTTCATTGGTCGTCTGTGTCTTCATAACTTTGTAGGTGAGAGAGAGGATTGCGAAAATGTGCGGGTGCTTCTTAGAAGTGTGTTGGTAGTACAGGTGACTTCCAAATAATTGAGCCGGGTTTTAATCCCGGCCAGTGCATCCCCAAACCTTTTCAAGATAATCATTTATCCGGTAGCACATCTCCTGAAACTAACATTCGAGGTAGGAAGCGTGCTCTTAAACACCAAAACACTCAAAAAGGAAGAAGCAGATCTCTGTACACAAGACAGTAGTGCGATATTAGAATTTCTGAGTTCTTGATGGATTCAGGCTCCTTCTCAGAGGTCCTTGCTCGCCAAATAACTTTACATCTGAGGAAGAGCACCACGGAAAAAAAACCCAACTCAACAAGCGAGCGTGTTGGTTGCTCTTGCTCTTAATGCAAGGAGCTGTTTTTTTTCCTTGCAATAATCATTATTAACCAAAAACAGCAGCACAGGTAAGTCGCATTTGTGATTATGTCACTTCTCTGCTTCAGCAAGGTCAATAAAAGACTCTGAAAGTAGTAAAGCAAAACTGAACTCAAAATCATATTAGGAATTCTGAGCGATATCTCCATACAGGTAATCCAATAAGAACGTTTAAATATTTGAATATAATCTCTCTATATATTTCGCTGCTTTTTACCCGGAGTAAAACTATTGGATTGAAGGAATGCTAACCGCTGGGTTAAAATGTATAGTTGTTATTTGGAGAAATCTGTAAACTCGTGATCTTATATGTTTTAAAAGACAGCACAGGGAAAAACGACAGTGCTGATTATTTTCCAGAGACAGAGCACTGATGACCTCTCCGAGCTGATTGATAAAGCCCACCCAGTGGATACTCTAGCAGAACGTCAAAGAACATTCACCTTTGTATCCAAAGAAACGACAGGAACAACATCAGGAAGCACAATCAATTCCCCTTTTAAATCTTTCCTGTAAGGTATGCTATGTGAATCCATGAAGTTAATCCTCTGATCTCTTTTGATCACGAACAAAGTATTTCTGATGGAGCGCTATGTTCAAAGATTTAATAAGCTTTACCCCTGCCAACGATTCGGCGTGAAGAATTAAAAGTTTCACAGACAAAAGCAGCTCACCACCACAGCCAATATTAAATGTACTTGCCGGTACACTATCATGTGCACTGCCTCAAAAGTGATCTCGGCAGATGTTGTTCCCTACATAAAGCTGAACGTGCCAAAGAGAATTTCTATTGAGAAAAAATATTTTTTCTGCCTTGATGTTAAGCCTGTCTTTTAGAAAGTCTATCTCTAAACACCTCCCGCAGCCTAACAAAAAGCGCTTTTACTGATTGTATTGCAGGTCTTAAAACATTAATATTTGGCAGCAGTGGGATTCAAACCCACGCCCCCAGAGAGACTGGAGCCTAAATCCAGTACCTTAGACCACTCAGCCACGCTACCTTCCTCCATACCCATCTTCACATTGCTGGCTTGGACTAGGGGGGGCTTCAGCTCTTGTCGTCAGATCTAATGATATCATGACATGTGGAAGTGACTGCACCTTCATCTTCCGAGATGCTTTCAATAACACAAACGCTACTTTCACTGGCACAAACACAGCAATAATGAAGGTGGTGGGATTCATCCTTTGTGCTGTTTGTAGGGGTGTAACTCTACGGTGATCTGCTGACTTGAAGAGCAAAAATCAAAATCCTCTGCTATTACTGTTGCTTTTTTCATAGTTTCTTCAAATCCTTCATTTGAACGTAGATTTTGAAGGATATTGATGATAATACCACATAAATTGTGGTTTTCTTGTGATCGCCAATTTTATTCAAATAACAGCCTTTTTTACAGTTCCTTGCGTGTTTCACAAGGTATAATAGCCCCCTTCGCATCCTCAGCTAACATATTTTAAAATTACAATAGCTTATACAGCATGCATGTTTACATTTATATTAAAATTAAAGTAAATATACAAGAATACATACAGTGCTAACCCAATAATTCTTGTCAGGTTCTGCAACAAATCTGCGTTGTTATTTTAACATGTTTCAGCTGAGGGTGCAACAGGAGTATAAATGAATTTTCCCGCCAGCCATTCAAAGACCAAATTCCATGAGTGAACATTATTTTCTCAGATGTTGCCGGCATTGGACTTTGCCGGTGGTATTGAATTATGTCCACAACTGTTGTAGTAGTTCCTTCTTGAAATTCGACACGTGCAAAGCACTCGTAATATCATAGGTGTTAAAGTTCGCTGAGTCTATTCGAGTCATGGTGTGTATCCCTGCCTATCATTGGGAGACGGGTAACTTTTTTACACTCAGATTCCAATCTTCAATGCTTTGTGTGAGAGCTTACATAACTTTCATTTTCTCACAATTTCTGACGATTGTTCCAAAGGGGCACCCTGTCAATTCCGAATACTTTTCAAAAATCTGCCTGCATGTTTGATTATTGTCATTTCACTTAGAAAAAGTTCAATATTGATCATAACTAAAGAAAATAATGATCACGAACAAAAAAGGGATAAAGATGCAAGTCGATCTTGAATCAGAGCTGGGTGAAATGGGCTTCTGTTCTGATATGGTTGTATGAGAAACAGGAGGAATCGCCAATCTCCTATAGAACATGAGTTGAATCAGGAGTGAGACATTTAGTATACTCGTGCATATGTCAACGCCTGACCTACATCGTAAAACTAACATTAAGTTGTCAGAGACATTCATTTATATACAAACAAGAGACAGACCAAGTAATAATTCTACATTAGTTCAGGTGGGTAAACCTGAACTAACTAACTAATAAACCTTTTAATAATTCTACATTAACGTGTCCTACATTGATCAGACTAATTGACATGGTCTGATTCAGAGCCTGTGCAGTTCGTGCTAATTACAACAAGGACAGTTCTGGTCCCTCATCACCGAACTGAACACAAGTTCAGCTGTTCTCCAGTTTTGTTACGCATGGTTTTTCATTGCAATTGAGTTCAGAGCTGGAGCTGATCTCCAGACAGTACAGTGTTTTGGGTAAGTTGTCGAAATTCGCATGAGGCTGCAGACAACTTACCCAAAGTGTTTTCTATAGCTTTCAGGTGGAGTTCATTTATATAAAACAACGTAAGTGGTATAAACGCAACAAGCCAGACGGCAGTCCAACTTATAATTTTCTGACGCGAGGCCTGACGCGTTATTCATTATGCCACTGACCCTGCTATTGTAGTGCTAAAAAACACGTTTTCTACATTTATGTCTGTTCACTCTAAAAACTCTAAAAAGGACAAAGGGTTTGTGTGTCCCGCTAAAATTCCGCTTCATTTCGAATGCAAATAAAAACCGTTTTGTTCCAAGAAATCATAGATTTGTCACATCCTTCATACTATACTTCTCTCTTGTATTAGTAAAGCATTTTGATTTAAACTGAACAATATATGAAAGGTTTCATCTATACACTTACACATAATAAGTATACGAATAAATACTCGGAAGAAGCCGCAGCTCAGGTATTAGAGAGATTTAAAATCGGATCGGAGGATTTAGAGTCCAGACTGCAAACCAACAGCTTACACAGGTCTTTTATAGAACCCTTTTGATTTCCTCTACTTTGTCCCTGTGATGTCATTGTCCTGCTCGCAGCCGAGCCCGACACACGTCTGGTTTCTGTCGCTTGACGCACACCCTGCGGTCCATGCGGGTCCTAATATCCCAGTACAATGAAGGGGACACTAAACTGTAAACAGGTGCCGTCCTTCGGCTGAGACGTAAAACCGAGGTCCTGACTCTCTGTGATCATTCAGGAGAATGGTGGTGGTGGAGGGGAGTCCCCATTACCTGTAAAGCGCATTGAGTGGAGTATCCAGAACAGCGCTATATAAGTGTGCGTAATAATAATAATGATTATTATTATTATAATTGTAATGTAAAATGCAATAAAAAAAATATCAAACTTTGATTCAAAATAGATTAATGTAAAAACTGATAAAGCTAATGCTTTTTTCAGGGCTATAGCTGTAGCTGCGAGAAGGTTAAAAGCGCACAAGTGATCTGTCTTTCGTCAAAGTAATTGCCAGAGCAGTAAGACGCAGAGCACCATCCAGCAGCTGTAGACGATGTTCGGGGAAGAGCTAATTCTGTTTTTAGCACAGGGAGTGAGAATGAGCTCAGTCCGGCTCCGAGCAGAATCCATCCTGGTTTGGTTACAGTGCGCCTGAGGATCTTTGGATCGCAACGTAAAAAAAACAATTGCTCACATCGTGTGACTTCCACGACAGGAAGGAAAGATATCACTTAAAAAAATCAGAACTGAAGATTTGGATCCTGGGCCTCAATTTGATCAAATTATTAAAATAATAATTATTAAAATATCAAATTGTGTTTCTGCAACATTTCGTGCACAGTACGCCATTTTTATCTAAAAATAAAACAACAGTCACAACGAGAGCTTATACGCAGTCTGGGGTATATTCCCCTTTTATATTTTTGCCACTTTATATCGAACCTGTTATACTCCCAGAAGTGCACAGTAGCTTGTACAAATGTACGATTCACCACTGGTATAAACAGATGTGTGCCCTGTTTGCCTTTGTAAGCATTTGTTTAAAAAATAAGTTCACAATACGATAAAAACACAGAAAGCACAAACTTCATAATACAACGATACAAAATCAATACCAAATCATTATGCCAATTAAGTACCTATCCTTTGAAAACAGAGAACACCTTTATATCTACAAAAAACTTGACATTTGTATGTATTTTTGAATTACAAAGCAGACAGAGTAGTCCCTTAATTCAAAGATCGGATCTTGGCCAAAACAAGACAATCAGACGTGGGCTGAATTCGGAACAGGAACCTCTACTTCGTCGTTTATTGAACTTTTGATAAATGTCTGAATGAAACAGATTCGCTTTTTTAACTCTTTGATTAGAGTACACAAAAAGCACCTTCCTTCGAGCCGGAATCGAACCAGCGACCTTAGGATTCCCTACTGACTCCACTACAGTCCTCCGCTCTACCAACTGAGCTATCGAAGGGATGTCAAGCAATGCCCCCTAGCACATACTGCCCAATGTAGTGAAATGTTCCGGGTGATTTAAATCCCACTTCGACATCAAGTTTCCAACTCGTTTCCTTAGTCTTGTTTACCTTGAATTTAAGCCACGAACCAGGATTCTACTGTATAAACTTCCAGGGATATTACAAAATGTTTGATGGGGCATCAATCATTCCAGGCGGAAATTGACTCCTTTTTTTTCTCGAGGGATCATATTAAACATTTCATTAGTATCGAGAGGAGGATCACCATGAGACACAAAACAAATAGTTTCTTTCTGTCTTTATTAGAAAGTAGCGTTTGTGCAACATTAATAATATTTTCGTGGAAATAAAGAAGTTTCGAAATGTGGTTTTGAGTTAAATATTACCGTGTTCATGTAATTAGTTTGTGTTTGTCATTACTATATATATATTGCCATGTTACTAGAATTTGTAACTGAAGTTTACTAGTTGTGTTTTTTATGATGGTTAGACATTTGTTGATTACAATATTGTATATAATGTATAATTTGAACTACATATTTTTCAGGTGTGAATAGTTGTATATTTTAAGAATAAATTTCTAAAATAAATCATTGGCTTTATTTACTAGTTTCTACACCTATAAAAATCTTTCTTTGATGTATAATAGACCTTTAACTATATATGTATAGTAGTCTTCTAAATTTATCCGTATAATAGAACTACAACCATTTATGTATAATAAACATATAATCAATTTCATTCTAGACCAGTTACGGAGCACAGTTACACGTCTGGTATGCGTTCAATAGTCGTATATTCTACATCTTTTGCCCACTGGGATGTGCCGATTTTAACTTGGCAAACCAAGATACACATTTTCTAATGAAACCTTAATTAAAAGACAGTTTGTTTCTCGAAAGCGTGTTATGTAAAAAAAGAGAAAAACGAAAATATATGGATGGTAATCTTTCAAAGCTGAAGATTTTACTTTTGAAAAATTGACATTTTATGTACTGTATGCAGATGCATTCGCTGGTTTTAGAACTTTGCTGTACTTCCTGAATCATTTTCAGTATTATAAAGTGGGTGTAGATTTTTCTTTCAGGTTAGGACGCGAGTGTGTACATGTGTTTGATTTTCGTTTCACTGATTCTCATTGAAGATTTGGGAATTAACGACGAAAGAATCAGTTGCCTCGGAAAGCAGAAGGTTTGGTTCTCAACGATATTGAAGACACGCCCATGTAGAGCAGCGGGTGATGATTTGTGCTATAAAAGACCAAGTGCTCAAAGTGACGTCTGCGTTTACCGTTTAGACTTTTCATCTCGGGCGCACTTTTAGAAAGCAAAGATAGAGCAGTTGTGTTGAATCACATTATAACAGCTGTCAGCAGAGTGGCGCAGCGGAAGCGTGCTGGGCCCATAACCCAGAGGTCGATGGATCGAAACCATCCTCTGCTATGTACACTCTATGCACGATTGATAAGCATACCATCAGTTTAATGAAGTGCATTAAAACTGTTTTTTTCTCTCGTGTGTATGAAAGCTTCACACTTAAGGTACTCTTTCATCTTTACCAATAGCAGATGCCCAAATGTATCTTTGGTTGTTCTGCGATCCTTCATAGTTTCCTCAATTCCTTCAAATGAACATCCATATCAAAGCAATTATGTATATATATATTACAATTAAGGTACATATTAAAAATATCAACGCACATTTGTATAATGCTCATTTAATAATGATTGTCAAGGATTGTCAAGTTCTCCAACAAATCTGTGTTCTAATTTTAAAATATTTTTGCTAAGGATACAACGGGTGTATAAATGAATTCTCCCAACAGCCAGTTAAAGAAAAATTCCACACGTGAAGATGGTTTTCTTGGACATTGACTTAGGTACTTATTTGTTTACTTGTTGTAGTTGCACACGAGTAAAACACAAAGATTTCCTGCCACATTCAAGAGGGTTTGCGAAGAAATCCCTTCAATTTTTAGCGGAGATTTTGTTTACATCATCACAATCTGAAGCACGTCCCTGAGTACGTTTGACCCACCAGCCCTTTGTTTAACAGCTGCACAGGGACACATTCCCGTTGCTTTTCACAACTCACATGTTTGTAGTTAAAGAAAATAAAATACTGTCATTTTCCTGCCAGCTGGCAGTATTTCTTCTGCACTGACTAAGAGTAACCAAGAAGTTCATTTCATCTTTCGCAGGCTGTAATCTACAGAAAAGGAAGTGAATACTTGTATTAAGCTAAATCAAGCCGACGGAGTTGCACTGCTGTTGTTTTTCTCCACTTTTCGTTAAAAGGAGAAAAAATCACTGGCATTTTTTGGAAGCATTTCTTCTGTCCTGAGAAGCAAGATTTGTATTTTATCTTTCAGAAGTTGTATGAATTTCTTGAAGTTCAGAAACAACTTGTTCCAGAAAAGAAATTAACACTTGCTTCAAAGTAAATCAAGACGTCGGTGTCTCTTGCTGTGTGTGCTCTTATCTGTCCATCTCTCTATCCTCTTCTCTCTGGCAGTCTGTGTAGAGTATCTGAAGGGGATGTAACACCACTTGGAAAAGAAAAAAATTCTCAGGAAAATTCTCAGGCAGAATAAAAAATCATTATTCTCTTCTCAGTGAGATTCACAGCTCAGACTCACACTCAGACAGGATCTCAACTCCGTACTGCTCTCTATCCTCACAATCCAGAACCAGAAGATATTCAGACAATCAGTGCTGCTACATGAAAAATATCAGACAGAACAGCCTGGACTCATGTCACATTTCCCCCTTTTATCTTTCCTCCCAGCCCTCTTAGAGACATAGAAGAGCTCCTGGTTCTCCTCTCTGTGAACTGGGCTCAGGGGTCACTGATCTGGCAGTTGTGGGCTCTGTTCCAGGTCGAAAGCAAGAAGGATCTATTAACGCTTTCCAGGACTTCCAAACTCTTCAGTATTACTTTCTTTACTGTATGTCAGCCTCCCAAAATGTTTATAAATGTTTTATGAGTGTGGAATTATCTTATTATTTATATACAGTATTTATGTAATAAACAACAGTAGTGACACTATGATCGGTATATTGATTATTTGTAGCCTATGGTCCGATGGTCGTGTCTACAATAGTGACCATTTGACCAGTCTGTAGCTCTGAGCAGTGGGACTCAGATCACACAGAAGACCCGCCTGTGTGTGATTCCATACCAGCCCTGGGATTCAGCTACTCTCACAAATGTCTCACAGACCGTCTTATAAATTTACAATTAGATGAAGTCATGTAACAGTTTTACAGATAATTTAAATAATCAGACAGCAGTTTTGGCAGTGGATACATCTCCACATGGGAGAAAGGAACTGAAATATATGTGCTCACTGTAAAGTAGGAAGAGGTGGTCAGACAAGCAAAACAACTTTGCAGATAATGTGAAGTGACATTGTTTTGTGTCAATCAGCTCACAGATTTCGCTTCATGTGCCTTAAGCTGTGCAATTTGTATGGTTGTTGAATGAGATTGATTTCTTCACAAGCCCAGTCAATTGACAGTGGAGAGCTTGCCGACACACACCTTCATGAAGACTCTCTTCATTGTCAAGTCGCCTCCTTTGCATACAATAGTAGCACCGACACTAAGAGAAAGGATGAGAAATAGCGTTTATCAAGCGATTGCAGTGTTTGTTTGACTGAGGATCCTTGTGTGCTGAACTGGCCTCTGGAGAAGTGTAGTGCAGTAAAACAGAAGGTTTGTGTCACTCAAGATTGTTACAGAACAGAACAATACAATTACAATACTTTTATGAGAGTAAATATTACTGGTGCATCACAGTTCTTATAATGGTGAAAACAGGAGCACCTTCTCTACATTTTTGACTGAAGTATTTAAATGGAAAGAAATACTATCACTATGCAATTCATAAATGCAATTGACCTCCTCTAAATATTCTAGTTTGATGAAACAATGTATGGAATTAGGTGACAATATCGGAATTCATTCAAATGCTCAGGATTAATTTTCAGCAACAAAAAAAGTGCTCGGAAATATTTTACAAGAATGAAACCTTACATTCACCTAAATAAACATTCACCATCTACATTAGCAGAGAACAGTAGGACAGAAGGTTAGTGTCACTGGACACTGCATCAGAGAGGCCGATCTCTTCTCCCTCATTATGCAGGCTTACCCACTCATGATGAACTGTCCTCCAGCGATACTCAGCTGCCATCATCGACTCAGACATGACGTTCATGTACATATTATACCTTAATATGGCACTGCGTTACAATAATTTGATCAAAACAACTGGTGAAAAAAAAGATAAAGACTTTGTCCAAAAAAGAAGCATTTATACCTTTCCTCTCCTACCAGCCATTACAAGTCACCTAGTTTTTAATTTAGAGCTAGATTAAAGCTCTAGTCTCTTTGGGGGTGTGAGTTGGAATCCCACTGCTGCCAAATAAGAAGCAAAAAACACACATTTGCTGCAGAAGTAACAGGAGAATTTGTGCCATTCAGCCTCATAGTGTGATGTCATTTTCTCAGGCTCATTTTTAGATGCTTGTGATCGAATCTATGATTCTTATGAGTGTGCCCTCAATAAAGGTAGCACAGATATAACGTGCCAAGTTTTCAGAGAATCGCATTAAATACAGGTCAGAAGAAGGCGACAAAGTGTCCGCTAGGCAGTTCAGCTATTTCAACGGTGTTCTCTGTTGTTTAGGTCCAGAATGACACCCGTTACAACCAGGAAACACACAGTGTCAGGCATCAAAAAGACTTCCCAAAACCCTGATCCTCTCCTTGATCCGGTGATGGCATCCAGACATTTCCTGCAACAAAGCCAGGATACGGTCTTCAACAACACGAGTGAAAGGCTAATTCCCAGCTTTTGCAATCCTTTGCAAAGAAGGACCGCATGTGCTCAGTGTTAAATGCGCTGTTCATTATTATTATTAATAATAATAATCTATACATTATATAGTGCCTTTAAAGGTGGCTTTTCAAAGTGCTTTACAGAATGAAACCAATAAAGTTAAAAAATACACAAGATAAGCAGGATGAGAATACACAGTTAGAGGAGACAATAGATGGTGGTATTAAATACAGTAGGAACAGAGGGGTAAAGAATAGTTCATTAAAGGCTCTTCTAAAGAAGAGGGTTTTGAGTCTGGATTTGAAGGAGTTTAGAGAAGGTGACTCTCTGATATCCTTGGGAATAAAGATCCAGAGCTTTGGTACAAAACAGGAGAAGGCCCTGTCACCCATAGAGTGTAGATGGACTGGGGGACAGATAGGAGACCAGAATTAGAAGAGCGAAGGTTGTGAGGTGGGGAGTAGGGCGATAACCCAGACAGGTACTGTGGTGTCAAGCCATGGAGAGCCTTATAGGTGAGCATGAGGATTTTGAAGTTGACAGGAAGCCAGTGCAAGGAGTCCAGGACAGGAGTAATGTGATCACAGTCCAGTGCTAATTTCTTTCTTGTGGCTGCTGGTTCATTTTCAACTGTGGACTCTTAAGAAGTCCTTTATTTGACTTGATCAACACTGATCCCTAGAGGATTTTGAAAGGTTGAATCAAAATGATACATGACTCTGGTGGGACTCGAACCCACGACCTTTGAATGACTTCATTCTATCAAAGCCTAGAAGTCCAATGCGCTCTCCATTGCGCCACAGAGCCAACCGATGCATCGCTATATAAAACAGCTACAGAAAGCTGTAACTCATGCTTCTCCCGTTGTCTTTAAATTAAGCTCCATAAATATTGACAATGAGTGGCCTGTTGTCTACGAATAGATACCGCTGGGATTCACACCCAGGGTCTCCTGGTTTTTAGTGAGGCGTCTTAACCAGCTAAGCCATGGTGCCAAACCTGCTAAATGTTATCCACAACTTCAACCACCTGTGAGAAACGGGCAACTGCAGTGTTACGCCTGCTGGCTGAACAGATAATCCTTTTCGAAGTTTAAGGAGAGGATTTCTTTGTCAATTCAATTAAACATTTTAGAAATGCTGAACGATTGATGTGTTTCACGCGCAGAAATATTTTATCGTTACGTACTTTTTCTGTGCAGTAAGTTCTCCTTCAACTCCGCCCAACAACAGAGGTCGTTTTTAATACAGGAGTAAAGGCACACTGCACATCAGCAAAACATCCCGTACAGGTTTAGGGAGAGCGACATCAGTGATTGGAAGGTTGGAAGTTTCGGGTCACTTTTTTATTATAGATTCAAGCAGCCCTGAATACCTTTTCAAGAAACATTTCAGAATCCCAGTCACGTCCAGTATGATTGCTACACAGGTCTACAGTATACAATCAGAATACTGTTTGTGCATTATATAAAACACACCGCCCAAAGCATTTCTAAAACAGGAATTACATGTTTCTGAATGGCCCTCCTTTATAAATAAAATAAAAGGTCTGAAGCCTGCTCCAAAGAAGCACTTTATTCAGAGCTGACAAAGATGTGATAGGAAACATCTCGGAAAATGAAGATGCAGTCATTTCCAAGCATCGCACAACAAGAGCTGAACCCACCCGACGTTCTCAAGAGAGTAAGGTGTAAGGAGTGTGGCTGGGTGGTCTAAGTGCTGGGTTTGTGCTCCATTTTCTTCGCTGGGTTAGGTTTGAATCTTGCCACTGCTAAGTGTTGGTGGGTTAAGACCTTCCTTCTATTGCGACGTCAATGGGTAAAAGCTTTGCTTGGCAGTCTGTCGAGAGACTGAACTAGGTGTTTCAAGATAGTCTTTGTCAGCTTAACATCAAGGCATAAAAAAACCTCATTTTGTGTTCCCAACAGCAATGCTCTTTGGTCCCTTCAGCATTATGCAGGGAACAACATCTGCCGTGATCACTTTTGAGTCAGTGTGAATCGTAGTGTGCCGCAATTGTTTTTAAAATTGGTTCTGTAGTGTAAGAAAAACTGGCCGTTCAGGGACGCCAAATATGTAACTGTAGTGGCTCTCTGAAGGCACCAGTTCTGTAGGGTTTGGGCATTTACTGAGACAATTATTTATTGTAGCAGTAAATCACAAAGTTGATTCTTTTGATGGCTTTAGAGTCCAACCATGCGACATAACTCAAACAACGCACACACACAGGTGCTAATACACGAGGATACATTTATTAATACATAGAATATGCATGTAAACCTAACAGATCTTATCGAGAGGGTTATCAGAATACAAAAGATATATATTCAATCAGTTACAAAGTGTTACACATATCAAGAGGACATACGTTCAGTATATCATTCATTAAGACCGTTTCGTAAAGTGAACTTGGTTACAACTTCTACATTAGATACTCAAAACAAGTACATAACTCTTAGGAATTAAATTGATATCAACTGGTTTGGATAACAATGGAATTCTCGAGCTGTAATGCAGTGAAGTTGAATACTCATCCAATTTCTGGGGATTCAGATCTCCTGCGGGCACAAACAAACAGTTGCAGGCTGTTGCTGTCCAATCCGCGCTCTCTGGCTCGGTGCCAGGCTGTGCTGTGCGGCTTGTGACGGTGCACTGCTGATGCTCACTGTTGGCTTTAACTAGCAAAGTTTGTGCACAGGAGAAAAGATGACTGTGGGTCCCAGAAAGTCAGGAAGAGGACCGGTTCGTTCCTGATGAAGAGCTAGTTCTGAATAGTGATTCAGCTGTCCACAGTTCCGACCTGTTCACGAGGCCTGCTGCTGGTTACTCTCTGGCAACCTCCACTCTAGACTCTTAGAACAAAGGAAAGTTCTGGCACTCGGACACACTGGCCGTTCCGTGGTTGTCCGAGCTGAGTCTCAGGATGGTCAGGAGGCACGCTGCGAGAATGTCCTGCCCTTGGGAGCCTTCTGCTCCTGGGCCGTCCTGCCCTGGAATTCTCCTTTGAATTCCCTTTAGAACAGTCCACAGAATCCTCTCCAGAATCTTACTGAATCTCCCTGAATCTTACTGAATCTCTCAGGCTCTCTGTGTTGCCTGTTTTTACCTGGAGGAACTTCAGCTCGTTGATTGGCTGAAAGTTCCATGGGCATCAGAGTCCCACGTGGGTTACTCGGCCCTACCAGCCCCTGATTGGTTGATCAAGGTGAAATATGAGTCACTTACTCCTGACACTTAGGAATGCAGTCCAGATGTCCAACTGGCACTCCCTAGACAGATAGGCACCAATGGATGACCATTGATCATGATAGCCAGGCTTAGCTAAGTGCATCCCCTTTGGGAGCTGTCCTTATCAGGAACCTTAAATCAGCCTGCATGAATAGTTTCTCTGTGGCTGCACCACAGAGATGAACACAGAAATGGGGCCTCATTTGGGAAGGCTCAGAACACTTAATTCTTTCTTATTAATAAGCCTCGCCGCTACAGTAGGCATGGTGCATTTGTCTGTGAAACTTGAATGCTGTGCTTTTTCACGCAGAATCATCGGCAGGAGCAAAGCTTATTCAATCTTTGCGCACAGCGCTCCATCAGAAATACTTTGTCCAAGTTTTGAAGAGATTGTGGGATTCTCTGCACACGCTCACATCGCGTACCTCAGACAACACCACCATTCGATGGGAAATTGATTCTACTTCTTGCAGTTGTTCCTGTGGTTGTGATAGTTACAAAGTTGCACTTTCCTCCACCTTCTGCTATAGTATTCATTGGGTGAGCTTCATCAATTGGCTCAGAAAGGTCAACTGTGCTTCGGAAAAAATCAGCAACAGTGTCTTTATTTTGTCGGTGAGTATGGCTGTCTTTTAAAGCACATGAAAAACACGAGTTTGTGGATTTCTCCAAATAGCAACGAATTCAGCTGTGCAGAGCCTTACTGCTTTCAGAGGGTCTTTTACCGACGCTGCTGTAGTAGAGAAGTGACATAATCACAAACGCAACCATTTGTGCTGGCTGTTTAACTAAGTATTAAGCTTTTTTAACTATCACATGATTTTAACTAATTTAACATCATCTCCAGAAGAGCACCTTGCACTGCTCACTGAGCTGATGTATGTGCCCATTTCTCAAAAAATTAAATATCATCTGAACTGATTTTTTTCTACTTTAAATGCTTTCCTACTCTTTTAATATTTCAGTTAAATCTTTTATTTTGAAGTACTTTCCATTGATATTAATCCTAGTCCCGATGAATGATTCTGGGACATGGTGCGTCTTGAATAATGTTCTTATAGGTTTCAGTTTGGAAAAGTGCGCTCTCCAGAAGCTACCGAAACCTCTAATGGTCACACAAAGCTTAATGCAATAGCAACGTTTGGGGTTGAAAAAGAATATAACTTGCTATGAATATGAACACTGTTCCAGGAGGCGTGTAAGGACTATTTTGGCTCAGATCACCAATTTACCTTACATTTCTGATCCATTAATATCGCTATTGAATGCTTAAGGAAGGTCCTGGCAATACTTCTTGAGATCTTCTTTAGAAAAATTAAAAAAATATATATTTCCAGTACTAAACAAAAAGTAAAAAATACTGATTACGTGCAACTGATAAAATCTCTCTTCCAGGGACGTTGTAGCTACATGCAAATTACAATGGAAAACTTTATCAGCTTTAAAAGTTTCTTTTGCATTTATAAGACGATCAGCATGACACTCAAAACATACCTGTATTCAGTAAGCGGTGAGTCTGCTGGCTGAGCAAGTTGCCTCCTCTACACACAATAGCAGCCCTGACGCTAAGATAAATGAAAAGAAATTGCTTTTATTGGGCACTTTTCATATCCGATGAGCTTGACATCTCCCAAGGGCGATGGAGTTTTTTTGCGACACTGCTTTTCCCTTTTTTCTTCTTTCTGTACTCTGATGCAAAAAAAAAGAGAAATCATGTAAGGGAAAAATGTATTTTTTTCATGGAGAAAACGTGCACCAGGAATGTTTTGTTTTGAAGAAGTGATTTAACATGATACATGACCTAATTTACTAGAGTAAATGCTCACACTGCAAGGTCTGCTTTACTACAAGAGAGAAGTAGAGTGAAAGATGTCATAATTGCACTGCGTTGTTGAAGAAAGCATCTTTTTCTTTGAATTCTAAATCAATCAGAATTTCAAAGTGAAACACAAACCCTTTGTCTGTATTAAAGAGATGATATTTTAAAACTGATAAAAATGTAGAAAACACGTTTCTCACTTAGAAATTTAGGATGGGATTATTACTATTACTAGTAATTACTAGTTGCAGTGCTGAACTCACCATGGTGCAATTCAGTTACATGATTGGCCAGTGGTTTCATGGATAACGCGTCTGATTTTGCATCATGAGATTGGAGGTTCGACTTCTACCGGGTTCGTGTGTTTTTAAATCAGGCTACTCAGAAATAGAAGTCCATTATGTGAATGAACCGCACCTGAAAGCAAACGTTGGTCAGGTTTCCTTCTTTCCAGCATGAAATAGCAAATCGTTACAAAAAGCACCAGCTAATGTCCAATAGCATTAGTCATTTTAATTAACATGAATATACTGTAAGGTCTTGGTACATGGGATTGGATTTCATCCACAATTTAAAAAAGGGCAAATTATATTTATAGGCTTCAGACACATTTTAATACAAAAGTGACCTAAAACTCTGTAACTTTCAGGTTAGTTTGAACCTGTAATGAAAAAGGGGCCTGAAACTTCCATTCTGTGATGTAACTGTCTCTAAAGTCGGACGTGATGTTTCACGGATGTGCAGTGTGCCTTTTCTCTTGTCATGTTCAAAATGACTTGCTGTGTAATTTCCTGAATGCGTGTCCTGTACTGCTCTGTTATTTCATTTAGATTATCTATGTGGTGTACAGATAAAACCAAACGGCATGGTCTAATTCCTGGGTTCGGCACCAGCTGAACCTGAACATACATCATCCGATCTCAACATGATTTGAACACACAACCTTTTGATGTGGTATCAGATGCACTACCATCACACCACTCCCCATAAGTGCTTTTAATTCCCCCAAGGAGAAAAATATTTTTTTTCATTCTCTCCTGTGAGAAGCACCGCTCTTCCAACGAGGGTCTCTTCTTCCCAGACCACAGATTATTTTTCCTGTCTGGCTCTCACACAGAGGGCAGACACACTGTCTCCACTAATGTGTTTACTACATCTATAGATCTGACCCCCTTACAGCCCTGATATTACTGGACAGGATCCCATATTGAGCAGTATTTCTCGCGTTCTGAACTTACAGTGTGTACACAATGTACTTTATACACAAAGTAAGTGTTTTCGTAACTCTTGGACGTTTTGTCAAAATGTTACTGGCATGCCAAAATCGCCCCCTCAACTGAACAGTCCCACCCCCCTCAGTTTTGGATAAATTGTCAATGGTCAGATAACTAGACTAACCCCGAATTCACAGTTACTACATCAGACTGTTTAATGTGCAGGAGGGCTATCTGTCCAGGAACAGCACGTTACATAGTGTCTATGTTTTGGGGTGTCAACATTATTATGACCTTATTTGCTCAGGTGGACCAATGCCTTGCAGTAGTTTATCCTTATACTTACAATCGTTATATAACTAGGACTGTAGTTATAGAAGTTTCTACTTTCTGTTGGTTTTACAATGATTTCTTAATGATTCAGAACCTCGTTACCGTTGATGTTGTTGCAAAAATGAACACATATGGTTGATGCTCCAGGCAAAAATAATCACGTGAGTTCTGATGAACGTGGAACTGTTCTTCATCACTAAATACCAGATTGCTTGTCGTTATCTTCTAACATGAAATACTAATCAGTGGCATGCTTGCGAGAATTCACTTGGATGGTTGCAATGGCTCCATTTAAACCGAAATATCACTACCCCCCTCAGGATTTCAGACCCCCTACAGATCATTCCCCTGGCGCCAGTCCTGGGTATAATGATGAACATAGCTGCCTTGCAAGCAGTGAATCTGGGTGTGATTCCCACCTGACCCATCAACAAACCTTTTCCAATGAATCTTTGATCAATTTAAAAAAGTCTTGAAGCTGGTAGGCTAGGGAAGAAGCACTGTTTGAGTACACTGAGGAAAATGTGCTACTGTGCTGTGCTGCTCCAGTAGCGCAATTGGTCAGGTTGTGGTGCTTTTATAGTGGAGTTATACCGAGGTTGTGAGCTCAATCATCACGTGGAGTATGTTCTGTTTTCAGCTGCAGAAACGTGCTGTTGAATTTATGTCGGTTCTTGTGTTACTTTTTCCTCTCGATGGAGCTGTATTAATGCAGGCACACCTGCTTCCATGTCAAGTTATTTTATCGTTGCTTACAAACCAACACACTGCAGACACCTCTGATATTGTCACTGCTTGTGGGCCACGTGTTCCTGCTGTCAGCCTACCATGATAATACACCTATAGAAATATTACTGCTGTAATACAGGAGCGAAGAAACAAAACGAAAGCACACCAAGTTTAAAAAGGTCAAAATGTGTCAAAGCCCTTCCTCGAGGAGAATGGGGTTCAAACCTACTTGTGCAGAGTATCATGTATTAAGAGGAGATTGCCTTAACCACTTGGCCACCTCCATACACACTTCAGCCCCCTCCGGACATGAGTTGCCTCTTTCCCCATACTCAAGAGTAATTTTCCTCTTCCACCTACAATTTCAACATTTACCTTGTGAGATGTCAAACCACAGAGCCTGTGCTGCGCTTCAGTGTTAGCTGTAGTGGACACCCCATTGAACATAAAAAGCATATTGAACTCCTTGGACATAAGCCATTTCTCGTCACTTGCTCAGCGAGCAGGCTCAGCGCACACTGAATGCAGGTGTCTCAGAGCAATTGAGATGTGTCCAAGTGGCTGTAAAAGGGATATCTGATGCCAGTGCCATGGCTTAGTTCTCCGACGGCAGGCATAGCGGCGCGCCGGTTGGAGTATTCTCGGTCGCATTTAATGGCAACGTCATGGCAACGTCAGCTCAAACCACCAAATGGAGACAGGCGTGCTGACAAGCTGACCCTGCTGATGCAGAATTAACACTAGGATGTGAGAATGCTGTGGCTTAGTTGGTTAGAGTGCCTGCCTAGTAAACAGGAGATCCTGGGGTTGAGTCTCAGTGGTGCCTGTCTTGCCACACAGTTTATCATTATGGAAAGCAACATCCTTCTACATTAAATTTAATGGAAGTGTTCATTTAATTTTAGAAAATTTGGACTGGGGCGATGTATTATTGTAGCGGCGCAAGCTCACAGTGGTGCACTTGAGGAATGCGGTACAAGGGCCAGTGGTACATTGGATAACGCATCTGATTACGGATCAGGAGACTGTAGGATCGTAATGCTCTTAAACCCAGTACCATAACCGTAGTGTGTTCAGTCCTACACAACCTTTCTATCGACTGAATAAGCCTCCTGTTCCATCTCCATCTTCTTCCCACACATTCCGGCTATTTCAGCACCGTTATTGTTGGACCACAGTCACAGATACGTAAGGGACACTATTCTGAAGAACCGTCTTAAATAAATAACGTTGCAAAAGGTAACAATAATGTTTTCTTAACGTAACCTTACATTTGGGCGTACAATACAATTTTCTGTACCCTCAAATAAAACAAAATCTTACTGCTTTCTCCTGAGAAACACAAGTGTAGTGTTAAATCACAATAAATAATACAACAAATATACTAAACTAACACCCAGATGTGACAACACACAGCTATGACAGAACACATTGAAGACTTAAAAGCCCTTTAAATTTTTATTTCCTTAATTTCCATTCTCTTCCCTCCCCAGGATAACTGAAAACTAACTATAATAAAGACTGTATATGCATTACTTGTAATACAGCTACTAATAAAAATATACATGGAAGATATACATAATAATTAATAAATAACACTTTTATTAGTAAATACGTGTAATGATAACATTCATTGTGAATATTTGTGGTGTCTGGAAAGCAATTTTAGTTAAATATAATAATAATTTTCAAGCAAGTGGTGCATAAGCTTGTTACTTAATGAGTACATTATTTCCATTACATTCAAGACAGTTCTAATGTGATCGATTGTTCTGCTTAGTCCGCTACTGAGTAGCTTAAAACCTATGAAGAGGTGGTTTAAGCTAGACTCCTAATGCAGTAACATCTAACGGGCAGCAGCTGTTATTTTAGGTTTGTTGCAATTGAGAACAGGTTTAGTACAGAGCTGCTGACAAATTTCAGTGGAGTTTATTGTATAAGGGTTTATTGCAATTGACCCATTGTAGCTACCAATCAGCAGCAAGGAAAAACAAACTTCACTTGTGCCTTTTAAAAAAAGGGAAACAGAGTAGTAGTTTATGTGGTAATTTCAGGTACAATGTAAGAACTAAAGTTATCTACTCCCATAGTAATGCGTGGGGTCCTATAAATAGAAAAAAAACAATTTTAACCCGAAAACACAACAAACACAAAACAAGAAGTCTTCCAGGAACCCAGGTAAATCCCTGTAGTAGTCTAACAACTACAAAAAAAAAAACAAATGCAACAACTTCAAAAGAAAAAGAACATTAAAAACAAATCTAGGGAACAACAAAAACACAGAGTCTAATTCGAGAGCTTTTTCAAGTCTTCAGTGCTCCTCTCGTCTCAGTAGACCTCTCTCATATATTTGTGTACAGGTCAGCTGGAGGTACACAGCTGATGGTAATTTAAGTAGGGAGCTGCGTCAGAATGCATGGGCTTCAAAGGAAAAAGTCAAGGTTTATTCCATGCTGAAAAGAGAAGGAAACACAATGTTTCAGCTGTGGAGCCTTATTTGATTGTGACTCGAAGTAAACCTTTACTTCTTCGTTTGATGTTAATTTATCTCCATCAGATACCTAATAATATCTTAACTTGACAGTTGCTTTCAGTAGCTAAAGACGCTGCTCCAGGTGAGGCTCGAACTCACAACCTCGGCATAACTTCGCTGTGCACTGCTGTATAAGTACCGCGCGCTGACCGATTGCGCCACTGGAGCTGTGCAAAGTGTGCTCCTCATACAGACTGACGCTGCAGAAACACAGGGTGAAAACGGTTTCGGTTGTGGATCCATCTATACATGGGGAACACTGAAATAGCAAGGAGAATACAAGAAAAGAAACTGAAAGAATTGTGCTAACAGCAAAGGGGGACGGAGGGAGGTGGTCGGACAAGTAAATCAGCCTGGTAGATTGTTTGTAGCGACATTTTTGAGTCAATCGGCACACTGATTTCTCTTCATGTGCCTTGAACTGTGCAGTTTGTATTTTCGTTGTAGATAGGTTTCTTCAGAAGTCCAGTAAATTGACAATAATGGAGAACTAGCTGACGCACCCCGTCGTGAAGACCCTCTGTAAGGTGATTACACGTTTCATTTTCAAGTCGCCTCCTTTACACTCAATTGCTTCCTCGACACTGAGAGAACATGAGAAATGGCTTCAATTTCAATGTGAAGCGCAGTTCAGGCTCGATGGCTTCACATCTCCAATCAATCAAATAAAATTGCAGTGAAGCGATCTAAATAAGACTCTGAAGTACTGGGAAAGATGATTATTTTGAGCGTGCCTCCCAGGGTCTGCTACGAGGCTGAAGTTGGCTTCTTATTCGCCAGCTTCTTATGCGTGTTTTTCGTTCCACCTTAAATGCTGCTGCTGTGATGTTATGTCGCCTTTCGCCTGTAGATGGCTCTCTTCGATCAGTACTAATCCGGCTGGAAAACTGTAGACATCTTCACTGAAAGGGAATATCCAAATAGCGACTGTCCAAACTATATTTTTGTATGGAATATATTTCAGAAAATCGCAAACCAATTTTAAAAACTCACCATAACACGGACTTACACTGGGAAAAAGTGATTGCACTTTCTGCTTATTTCTACGGCCTCCCCCCTGATTATGAAAATGTCTCACAGTTCTGACACTGATGTGTGAAAGACAATGTAACAGACTATCAAAATCCTGAAGTACAAACAATTTTAATGCACCAGTTTTTTAAATATGACCCTCTGATCTTGGCATGTCAGAATACATTGGGAAAAATTATGGCACGAATTGCAATGTCACGCATTGTTGAGAATATCACTGACCTTGCCGATATTTGCAGGGGATACGAATGTTTTGCACATGTTGAACTACAACATGTAAAAATTGAGCTCCTTAGTCAATATCACTGGGAATGTCCAATAATGACGTACATCAGTAGCCTCAAAGAAACTTAGACTCACACATGGAGTTTTATCTTTGTATGGAGATTGGGAGAATTAATTTATACTCTCGTTGCTCATTAGCTAAATTATTTTAAAAATATGACTCAGATTTGTTTGAGAAACTTGTAATTGCCTTAAAGAGAGTCTTCTTGAAGATGTGCACCAGCTAGCTCTCCACTGTCAATTGACAGGACTTGAGAAGAAACTGTTCTCATACAACCAACATACAAATTACACATCTTAAGGAACATGAAGAGAAATCCATGTACTAAACAACATAAAACTGTCGCTGCAAATTATCACCAAGCTGTTTTATGTATCTGACCACCTCTTTCCTACTTTGCAGCGAGCACAATTCTTTCTGTTTCTTCATTGCTATTTTACTGTCTCTTTCCCCCATGCGGAGATGGATCCACAGCCGAAACTTTAGGTCGGTTCCTGTTACTCTGTCCGATTGAAAGAGCTGTATGAAAGGCACTCCCATCTCTGCAGGAAAGTTATTGCTGCTCTCAACACAATATACTGCAGCCAAATGTGATAGCGATACTGTCACTGCCTGTGGGCCACGTGTTCCTGCTGCCAGCCTATTATGTCATGTTCATCCACACCCAGAAACATTACTGCTGTAGCACAAGAGTTATAGGTGCAGTTGATAGAGCAAGAATCTCTTAATCTCAGAACTGTGGGTTCAGTCCCCACATTGGGTTCCTCTGTGTCAGTTTGATCCCCCAAATCCTCCTAGCATGACCTGATGGTGTAACAGTGATACCCAGTACCCAGCGTAATTCAGCTTTCTTTCCACTTGATTCAGATTTTGATCTGAAATCATCGGCCGAACAAAAGTTTGTCTAAATCGAGGGAGATCTGCTCTCAATCAAGTATTAAACACTTCAGCATTTACTGTTTGAATACCGCACTTTGTCAAAACACTGCCGCTTCTTAAGCTAATAAGTAACGGTTTTTGAGCATGCATTGTATTGTTAATGCTTATATTAAAAAAGCATAAATTCACATAATGGAATTTTGACGGAACAAAGTAGTCCAGCCCCTTTACAACATTACATACCCACTGATTAAAGCTTAAAACTACAGTAGCAGGAGTAATAATAATGGCAAGAACATGTTTGGAGTTCGGCATTTCATTTATTCTGCGGAAACATCGTATCGGAATGAACTGCCTGAGATAAAAGAGTAATTGCAGCTTCAGATCATATTTTCCAGAGCATTGCATTGTTCTGTTCATGCTGACTACACGCTTTAAATTTGTAATTTACTGCAAGCGTTGCTTTTCCAGATTTTTCTGAAATTCCTCGCATTTGACTTGACTTGAACTTTATTGCCATATGTAACCGGTGCTGGTACAATGGAATTCTTACTTACAGAAAGTCTCTCGATTGTAAAACAAGTGTAAAAAAAACAAAACAAAGTGCAAACAGTGCATCAAGACAATGTACAAACAAACAATAGACAATGTGCAAGTAAACATGCAGACAGTTTGAATATAAACAATACAGACGTGTAAACAATGACTGGAGACGTACAATAAATAAATTAAAATGAGGTAGATGGTGATGGTGTAGGTGTGGTCCGAGGGGGATGGCTAAATGTGTTCGCCAGTCTCACTGCTTGTGGATAAAAGCTATTGAAGAATCTAGTGGTAAGTGTCCGTATGCTCTTATATCTCTTGCCTGAGGGCAGTGGGGTGAAGAGCTCATGCCCGGGGTGGTGACTGTCCTCTGTGATGGCCAGAATTCTACCACGGCAGCGGTCCTCATAGAGCTGTTTAATCTTGGTGAGACCGCAGCCGATGATCTTCTGGGCCATATTTACCATTCTCTGCAGTGCCTTTCTTTCTCGCGAAGAGGTGTTGCCATACCACACGGTGATCCCGTTGGTGAGGACGCTCTCGATAGTGCAGCGGTAGAAGTTCACCAACACATGTATTGGCATCCCCCATCGCTTGAGGCACCTCAAGAAATAAAGGAGCTGCTGAGCCTTCTTCATGATAGAGTCAGTGTTCACAGTCCAGGTTAGATCTTTAGAGATGTGAATTCCCAAAAACCTAAAGCTGGTGACTGTTTCCACTTCCGTTCCATCAATACTGAGTGGGCTGTGAGTGTGTGGCCTGTGTCTCCGAAAGTCCACTATTAGCTCTTTCGTTTTCTTTATGTTCAAGTCCAGGTTATTGCTATGACACCACCGAAGCAGCTGTACAACTTCATCCCTGTAAGTGGACTCGTCATCATCACTGATCAGTCCTATTATAGTGGTGTCATCGGCAAACTTAATGATGTGGTTGTTGCTGTGTCTTGCTGTGCAGTCGTGAGTAAATAGGGAGTACAACCTTGGACTCAGACAGCAGCCTTGTGGGGTTCCAGTGCTCAGGGTGAGTGGTGTTGATGTTTTATTGCCTATCCGCACCACCTGTGGTCTCTCGATAAGAAAGTCCAGCAGCCAGTTGCAGACAGAGTTGCACAGACCTAATCCCCTGAGCTTTGTCACCAGTTGACTGGGTATGATGGAATTGAATGCTGCACTGTAGTCCAAAAACAGCATTCTCACATACGAGTTCTTAGTGTCCAGGTGTTCCAAGGCTGTATGCAGAGCCAGGGAGACAGCATCATCCACTGATCTGTTGCTCTGGTAGGCGAACTGCAGGGGGTCCAGGGACTCTGTGATGGAGGAGTTGATGTGTGACAACACCAGCTTCTCCAGGCATTTTATCACCACAGATGTTAATGCTACTGGGCGGTAATTATTCAGGCATGCCACTTTAGTCTTTTTGGGGGTTGGAACAATAGTGTTTTTTTTAAAGCAGAGCCAGCACTAAAATATTTCATTCCCGTCGCTGAATACATCGTGGAAACGGTATTTGCAACGGAATGCTGTCACACATGAAACCTTTTTGTTTTTCGGTTCTGAAGTTTGAAAATGAAAATAAAACGGGGGTCACCTCATAGGCTTGAAAGAAGTCCAAGCAGCATAAAAACCCACGAATTCTCACAAATTGTGTTGCATTGTGCTGCACCTTTCTTCTGCTGCTTTTTAAAATCAGCCTTAAACATTTGAATGCATACCTTACTGCTGCTAATCACATTCACGTGTTTACGAAGCTTTTTTCTGTCCGTTATGTTTTTGCTAAGCAGTTTCTCCATTTTCCTCGTACTGTGATTGTGAGTGAGCACAACAACACTGAAACAGTGTAAAGACAGATAAAAAAGTCAGGGTAAAACGCCTGACTGTCGGGAGTGGGATTTGAACCCGTGCCTCTATTTGGAGAGCGAAGCACAAAGCTTAAAAGACATGAAGCTGTGAATTTGCTGTTTTAAACTGCTTGGCTATCCTGAAAAATGTGTGCTGATTGTACCAGTCGCATCCGATTTTCCGTTACTTTAGAACGATTGATATGACTGGACGAACACAATTTATGGCGTTTAGCATGACATGGAAAACAGTACCGGAGCATTCGGGTCTGGACTACCAGACTCAGAAACAGTTTTTACCCCCACACTATCAAACTATTAAACTCACAGCCTCTCTCACTCTCTCCTCACCTCTCACCTACGATCTGAAACTCACAGTGCCTTCTTTCTTACCAAAAACCCAAACACACATTGAAAATCTACCTCTCCCATACATGTCAAAAGCTCACTCCCCATCATTTCTATCCCTTTATTTCATTCTTTTGATGCATGTTTTTGCACATAACCTGTTACCTTTTTGTTTTTTTTGCACACTGCCTGGTGTTGTTTTTTGCACATCGGCTGTTGTCTCTTTCTTTTGTTATACTATTGTATTGTTGTTGTGTTTTTTTCTTTGTACTACTTATGTCCGAGAGCTAGCTAAATACCATTTCGTTATTCCATATACCTGCGTATGAGTATAATGACAATAAACTTGAACTTTTAACTTGAATTTGAACTTGAACTTGACATAGTCTTGCAGGCAGTATATTATTTTAGCGTTTACTCGTATAAAAAAACATGGTCTTCTCGTTCCTAAGTCAGATTTTTAGTGCTTTCGAACGTTACTTCCAACCTGGACTGACAGCTCACCAGATCTGTTTGTGATCAGACCATGGAGTCAGGGGCTGTACCAAGCGCACGTTCCTTCCCAATGCTGAGGCGATCATTCAGAAGATGGGTGTGAAGAGAGATAAGCTTTGTCGACTAAAAAACAAGGCAGGATATGCACGAATACTAATCACTGGCGACAGTTATGCTCTCTTACTATTGAGATCCCTACATTGCAAGTTTTTTTAAGACTTTGAAACTAAAGGAAAGCGGTGACAGATGAAACAGGCACAGGTGGGGCTTGAACCCACGCTCTTCAGTTTACGAGGCCAACGCCTTACCACTTGGCCAACGCGCCTTTGAGTAAGCATGGGAAGAAGGTTGTTCAAATTATTTTTTTCTGAATCTGGTTTACATCGCCTGGATGCAGCAACAACAATAAAAGGTATACTTGTCCTTAAACTCGGACGTGATGTTCTGCAGACATGTGCACAATGTCCTGTTTTCTTGCAGTGTAGACATTTTGCTGTTCACGCTCCGCATTCATCTGCTTTGTGCGTTGTTAGTCCGCACCTGTAACATGTAATGTCAGCCGTCCCCTGTTCTTCTATTTCTCTAGCATGACTGTGTCCTGCTGCTCGGCTTTTGTTTGTAAAGTTTGAGCGAGCGCCCCGTTCAGTGTCACTTTGTCACTGTGGTCAGAAAGCATTCTTGATTCTGCTTGAGCTGCTTCATGAATTCTAGCGACTGTAAGAGCTCTTTTTAAAGTCAGCCCTTCCTCCTGCAGCAATTTATAGTCTCTTATGTGCACATTTTTCCACAAGTTGATCTCTTAACATGTCAGTTTCCAATACTCCAAAGTCACAAGATTTAGCCAATTCTCTTAGTGCAGTCACAAAAGCATCAACAGATTCGTCCTGAGACTAAGTTCTCTGCCTAAATTTATGCCGTTCCAAAACCACATTTCTCCGCGGTGTAAAGTAAGCGTCTAAGGCAGCTACAGTCTGTTCATATGTACCTTTTTCTCCAGGGAGATTGGCGAAAATCCGCTGCACGGGAGCCCCGATACAGTGCAGTAATGTAGCACGTCTCACAGCATCCTGAGCTTCTGTAGATCCACCGGCTATTTCAAAAAAAACTGTACGACTCCATCCATATCTTGTATTCCGTATACAAATCCGGAGCTACGAGGTTCAGTAGAAGCGGTGAAAAAAGCCGGGCATAAGCAAAGCTTCTCGGCGCGGCTGCCATATCTTCCAATGGGCAAGCTAAACGAACAGTCAGAAAATTCAAAAGTTCGTTTCTACCAGCAAGAGAACTAAAATCTGCAGTGTTCTGCTCGCTTTGAGTCCGTCAAGCACTCATCTCTCGTCGCCATAAATGTTGTGTATCTTAATAAAGAGACGTTTTAATATTATTTTAACTATTTTGTTAACTACACAGATCATGCCCTTACACCTTATATTCCTGCTTTCTACTCTCGTTCTGTTGTCTCGCGATGTCTACTCACTAAACTACATTTAGCATGACTTCTTGTTGCAGTTGAGCTCAAAGCTGGAGATGATCTCCATGTTCTACCGCACTAACTAGTCCGAAACGTAGTACACAGTACACACTTTTTAAGTGAAGTCAGGTTGTTAAAAAATTAAACCAGCGCCCTGTCACAGAAACGTACCCCAGTCTCCCGCGCAACAAGCGGGGGTACTCAGCACTATACTGTACTAACGAGGAGCGCTTGTCTGCAGCTGAGCGTCAGCTCTGTTTACTGTCGGCAGTCATTTCCTCATTTCCAAAGACTTTTTCACCTGCTCTCAACTTTTAAAGACGGTCATAAACGCTCAAGAAGTAATTAATGTCAGTTGGAAGTCTGTTTCTGTTGTCTCAGCTCTTGATAAAGACAAGCCGTGCGTGGGAGACTCCCTCCCTGAAGACGTTTGCCGTCACCCTGCGAGGGAGAAGAGCCATCAATCACCAAAGCAACCACTGAGACAGTTAACATTAAACACGTGAAATGCGAGATGTTGTGATTTTTTCCCCCGCTTAAGGCTTCTATCGATCCTACTCTAACGAGAAAGACCTCTTTATTAGAAGTGAGATTTTAGCAAACGTCTCCAGGGGTAACTGCGACCTGAACGCAACGGCATCTTGCCTGTGGTACTTATAATGAAGTATATATTTTATTTCTTTCTACTCGTTGATAAGAAAAAAAGTGAAATCATGTAATTAGGGATATGTCTTTTTTTCATGGGGAAAACTAGCCCGAGCAAAAGTTTAGAGCAGCGCTCAATAAAAATGATCAGAACCCGAAAGCGCTTTTTATGCGGATCAGTATATTCCGATACCACTGGTTCTGCAGAAGAAATAAGAAAAGCCGAACTCAAAGCAGAAACGTGTTGCCATTACGGGTACTCTGTCTGCAGCTGCTTTAAGATCTACTCACACCACGATGCCATTAAGGCTACCTAGTTAAAAAAAACATCGTCACCTTTTTGAACGTGATTATTAGACACCCGTTAAATCTCAACCGAGGTTTCTTGAGAGATCGTTCAGCGAGCGAGTAATAAAAAACTACTTCGCTTCCAACCTCTGCTGTCACTGTAAACTCGGACGTGATGTTCTGCAGATGTGCAGTGTGCCTTTCCTCTTGTCGTATTCAAGAGTACTCACTGTGTGAGCCTCTCACTGCGTGTCCTGTACTCTACTGTGATTTAATTTAGATAATGACGTGGAGTAGAGTGACAAGATCTTCTTGAACATTTTCGGTTTGTGAAATGAAACACTAAATACACTACTGTAAATACAAGTAATGGACATTTAAAATAACCACAGTACAGCTAGAAGAGTGAAAGATAAAAGACTATTTAGAATGACATTCACAATAGACTTAAGAATAGCACATCCGCCCGAACAGGGACTTGAACCCTGGGCCCTCAGATTAAAAGTCTGATGCGCCACCGACTGAGCTATCCGGGCTCTGAAAGAAAGTCACCACTGTCGGGATCCTCGCAAGTCACGTGTACCATTCCCAGTAGAATGAGTGAGAAATACAGCATGACATGGGTAGTTAAGGGGCTCCCACAGTCCATCTTTCCTCACATTACTGTTTTTTTTCAATAGCATTTTGACCTTTTTTCACATTCAGATTTTTTTCACATTTAATAAAATCTTTTAATCAACAACATTAAAAAGAAAACAAATGGAACATTTTTTGGAACAATAATTAAAAAAAAAACGTTCAATGCCTTGGTTGTATACTTGTGCACACCCTTTATAAAGGGAGTTGCAACAGTGCTGAAATTTAAAGAGCATTTCTGTAGAGAAAACAGCCTTGATGTTAAGCTTAGGGAGCCTGTCTTTTAGAAATTCTATTTCTTAACACCTTGCACAGCCTCCCGCCAGACTAACAAATATTTTTTTGGAGAAATTGACTCACACACCGGAAGACACTAACGTTTATTTACGTTAGAGCATGTGAATAACAGTTTAACCGAAAAAGGTTGTAATTGTGATTTTGTTAAAATTCAATAAATCGTCTATCAACAGTTAGAATTCATTTAGAAATTGTTTTATTTAATAAACTATAAGACAATTAAGAGAGTTTATAGGTCATATCCGTCGCTTATGTTCTTTTAACTCTAGCGTTCAGGATCCAAACCCAGGTGCGGACGATTGTGTTTCTTGAATCTCTTGTAATCATCAAAAGTCGATGTGTAGTCCTTCAGTACTTTCTCGAGTTGTGCCATGGATATTTTATACGATCAATACTTGTCATGCTCTTTTGCATTTTCCTTAACAAACGGAAAAAGTTCAAGGTGTGTTTATGGCTGTGCTTCACATCTACACGAGAGCAGTACAGGACACGGAGTGAGGAGTTCGTGAAGCTTTCAGTTTAGTGCTGAGTTCAGAAGGAGGATTCGCTCGCTGAATGATCAATCAAGAAATCCCGGGTGAGATTCAACAGGTGTTTTCTGCAACAGCCACGACAAGTGTGAAGCAATCTCTGGATTTCCTGACTTTGAACTAAATTATTAGTTCAAATAATTTAGGATTTAACAGAACTAAAAGAGGTACATTTAAAATAGCAGCGCAACCCTGCAGCACGTCGAGTTTAATTGTGTAAACTGCATTTAATTGTGTAAACCTGGCTCTCTCTGAACACGAGCAAAGAGTTCTCACTCAACAGAAGATTGCGATGCGAGTACTCTAATATAAAAGCACCTGGAGATACCAGGGATTGAACCCGAGACCTCATACATGCAAAGCATGCGCTCTAACACTGAGCTACATCCCCGATGATAAAGTTTATGGAACAGACTTAGAGATGTGCAAATGCTCACTGATCACACCACTCACGAAGAATGCCTGCAGTTTCCCACTTTCGCGTTTCTTCTACTACAGAGTAAATTCATAGGAATGAAGAAATAAGGAAGGAAAAATAATCGCATCGAAGCTTCAAGAGACTGGGCACAAATTAATCTGTTATTTTTGTATCCAGTTACATGGGCGACGGTGGTTGATTCCCAGACGGGGGAGTGCTTTTTTTCTACCTCCTTACTCGACTGTCTTTCAATTCTATTTTATTTGAAAGCTTTTTGCATCTTTTAAGTGCTCTTGATTAAACTATCCATAGAAAAACAGCAGTACTGATGATTTAACGCAAAAGGGTGAAACAACGCCCCAACCACAGGAATGGTAACAGGAAGGATCGTGTTCTTATTTAATATGTCCTTTTGAGATGTCTTGTCAATGCTCACAGGCGGTAGAGCTGAATAATTTACTTTTAGTGGTGTTTTTAAACAAAGATGGAACACGTTCTTTCTATACCAGGAGAAAAGGAGCAGACTTTACCTTTAAGTGGCAAAAATGACACCTTATCAAAGCTAATATTAATTAAAATGATATCACAACAAAGGATTTGAGCCTTGAGCTTTCATTGGACGTCTGTGTCTCCATAACTTTGTAGGTGAGAGAGAGGATTGTGATAATTTGTAAGGTCTTCTCGGAAGTGCGTTGGTGGTACAGGCGCCTTCCAAATAATTGAGTCAGGTTTGAATCCCAGCCAGTGCAAACCCGAATCTTTTCAAGATAATCTATGGTCCGCTAACACATCTTTTGAAACACTACAACAGGTAACACCCCGTGTGAAACATCGTGAGCATCTGTTAAACCTCTCTACCTACCCGTTCCTCACAGAGACATGACGAGGGTCTAAAGGGACATTTTGAGCCGTAGAAACATTTTATCATTCAGTAATTTCCTGTGCGGTCAGGCCAGTTCCACTTTAACTGCGCCCGACAACGGAGGTCGTTTTGAAAACAACGAGAGTAAAGGGACACTGCACGTCTGCAGAACATCACGTCCGAGTTTAAGGACAGCAAGAGATTGGAAGCTAGGGAGTTTCGGGTCTGTGTTTTTATTATAGGTTCAAGAAAATCTGAATACCTTTTCAAGAAGTATTTCAGAATCCCAGTCAAATCCAGTACAAATGCCGCATAGATCTGCATTGTACAATTAGTATACTGTTTGTCCATTGAATCAAACATGCCTTATGAAGCATTTCTAAAACAGGAGAGATTGTTAGGGAATGCGTCTTCCTGTAAAAATAAAATGACTTCAAGGGCACTATAAGCAGAGGTGCTCTACAGGAAAAACTATTGCCAGAGATGCCAAAGAGGTCGAGATTTCACCACATGAGAGAAAGCATCTCAGAAAATGAAGTTGCGGTCGTTTCCACGCGTTATAAAACCACTAGGTCAAACAACAAGAGCTGAAGAGCCGCTGTTGAGAGTAACACGGCCGAGCGCTCTAAGGAGCTGGCTTAAACCTCCAGTCTCTTCAGGAGCATCTGTTGGAGTTGCACTGCTACAGCGCATCTCCTTGTTAAGTATCCCTTTTATTGTTGTTGCTGCCTCCAGGCGATGTAAACCAGGTTCAGAAAAAAATAATTTGAACAACATTATTCTCCTCTTTATTTGAAGGCGCAGTGGCCAAGTGGTAAGGCGTCGGTCTCGTAAACCGAAGATCGTGGGTTCAATCCCCACCCGTACCTGTTTCGTTTGTCTCCGCTTACCTTTAGTTTCAAAGTCTTCAAAAAAATGTAGGAGTCTCAATAGTAAGAGAGCATAACTGTCGCCAGTGATTAGTGTTCATGCTTATCCTGCCTTGTTTTTTAGTCGACAAAGCTTGTCTCTCTTCACACCCATCTTCCAAATGATCGCCTCAGCATTGGGAAGGAACCTACGCTTGGTACAGCCCCCCACTCCATGGTCTGATCACAAACAAATCTGGTGAGCTGTCAGTCCAGGTTGGAAGTAACGTTCGAAAGCACTAAAAATCTGACTTAGGAACAAGAAGACCATGTTTTTTTATACGAGTAAACGATAAAATAATATACTGCCTGCAAGACTATGTCAAGTTCAAGTTCAAATTCAAGTTAAAAGTTCAAGTTCAAGTTTATTGTCATTATACTCATACGCAGGTATATGGAATAACGAAATGGTATTTAGCTAGCTCTCGGACATAAGTAGTACAAAGAAAAAAACACAACAACAATACAATTGTATAACAAAAGAAAGAGACAACAGCCGATGTGCAAAAAACAACAACAGGCAGTGTGCAAAACAACAAAAAGGTAACAGGTTATGTGCAAAAACATGCATCAAAAGAATGAAATAAAGGGATAGAAATGATGGGGAGTGAGCTTTTGACATGTATGGTAGAGGTAGATTTTCAATGTGTGTTTGGGTTTTTGGTAAGAAAGAAGGCACTGTGAGTTTCAGATCGTAGGTGAGAGGTGAGGAGAGAGTGAGAGAGGCTGTGAGTTTAATAGTTTGATAGTGTGGGGGTAAAAACTGTTTCTGAGTCTGGTAGTCCGGACCCGAATGCTCCGGTACTGTTTTCCATGTCATGCTAAACGCCATAAATTGTGTTCGTCCAGTCATATCAATCGTTCTAAAGTAACGGAAAATCGGATGCGACTGGTACAATCAGCACACATTTTTCAGGATAGCCAAGCAGTTTAAAACAGCAAATTCACAGCTTCATGTCTTTTAAGCTTTGTGTTTCGCTCTCCAAATAGAGGCACGGGTTCAAATCCCACTCCCGACAGTCAGGCGTTTTACCCTGACTTTTTTATCTGTCTTTACACTGTTTCAGTGTTGTTGTGCTCACTCACAATCACAGTACGAGGAAAATGGAGAAACTGCTTAGCAAAAACATAACGGACAGAAAAAAGCTTCGTAAACACGTGAATGTGATTAGCAGCAGTAAGGTATGCATTCAAATGTTTAAGGCTGATTTTAAAAAGCAGCAGAAGAAAGGTGCAGCACAATGCAACACAATTTGTGAGAATTCGTGGGTTTTTATGCTGCTTGGACTTCTTTCAAGCCTATGAGGTGACCCCCGTTTTATTTTCATTTTCAAACTTCAGAACCGAATAACGAAAATGTTTCATGTGTGACAGCATTCCGTTGCAAATACCGTTTCCACGATGTATTCAGCGACGGGAATGAAATGTTTTAGTGCTGGCTCAAATGCGAGGAATTTCAGAAAAACCTGGAAAAGCAACGCTTGCAGTAAATGACATATCGAAAGCGTGTAGTCAGCATGAGCAGAACAACGCAATGCTCTGTAAAAACGATCTGAAGCCGCAATTACTCTTTTATCTCAGGCAGTTCATTCCGATACGATGTTTCCGCAGACTAAATGAAATGCCGAACTCCAAGCATGTTGTTGCCATTATTGTACTCCTGCTGAAAGAAGAAAGAAAGAAAGGTGTCGTAAATGAACTTTGTCGCCCGTGGGAGATGTCAAGCGCATTGGACATGAAAAGTGCCGGATAAAACCCATTTCTATACGTTTCTCTTAGTGTCGGGGCTCCTATTGAATCTAAAGGAGGCAACGTGCTCAGCCAGCCGACTCAGCGCTTACTGAACGCAGGTGTCTCAGAGCGGTGTGTCCAAGTCGCAGTAAAAGAGGGGGATTCTGCCGGCGCCGTGGCTTAGTTGGTTAAAGCGCCTGTCTAGTAAACAGGAGATTCTGGGTTCAAATCCTAGCGGTGCCTTTCTTCCTGTCTTCTCGCACCGTTTATTGTTATAGAGAACATGCTTCTGCATTACCTCAGTCAATATCACCGGGAATGTGAATAGAAATGTAAACATCAATATTTCTGCTCTCTCCTGAGAAACACAAGTATAGAGTCAAAACACAATAAATAATGCTAAAAAATTATTCAGTTAACACCCAGATGTGACAAAACACATTTAAGACTTACATCCCCTTTAAATATGTATTTCCTTAATATCAGTTCTCTTCCCTCCCCAGGACACCTGCAAATTCACTAGAGCATATTAAAAGCTGTGTGTAAGTCTTACATGTGTTCTGTCACATCTGGGTGTTAAATTAATAGATGTGTTGTGTTATTTAATATGATTTGACTCCATGCTTGTGTTTCTCGGGAGACAGCAGAAATATTGGGGATTTGCGGCTACAGAAAATAATGTGAACTTTACAGGCAAAAGTAAGGTTAAGTTAAAGAAACAAAAACGTATTGTCACCTTTTTCAACGTGATTTTTTAAGACATTTGTTCGGAATAGTATATCTTCTCGTGTCTGTGGCTGTTATCCTACAATAACGGTGGTGAAATAGCAGGAATGTGCGGAAAGAATCGGAGATTGAACAGAAGACTCATCCAGTCGATAGTAAGGTTGTGTAGGACCGCACACCCTACGATGTCAGTGTTGAGTAGTGAGGTTTAAAAGCTTCTTCACGAACCAGGAAGGAGTACAAACCTAAAGTCTTCTGATCCGTAATCAGACACGTTATCCATTGCGCCATTGGCGTTTGTATTGCATTCAAAGCCGCTACTATTCATGTGTCTTGTATGTGTGTCTAGTTACTACGTCTTTCATTATGCCTGGTTTAAAATAATGTATCTTTAAAACAGACAAAGGGTTTATGAGTCTCCCTGAAATTCACACACGAAGAATAAAAAATATCGCGTTTAAAAAGAATACAGAGATGCCGGCGATAGAAAACGGAGCGTCTTAAGTGCGCGCTATCACTGAACTAAACTCCCGATCGATAAGTTTGTCGGCGGCTTTTTAATTGTGTTAGGAAGAGCAAACAGTCCACAGTGTACATTTTAAAGGTCTGAGCAAAACAATCAGACGTGAGGATTAGGATTAGGATCCAGAACAGGAGCCTTTACTTCTTTATATACTGAGCTTTCGGGTGAACGTCAAAGTGAAAGACAAATTCGCAATTTTCACTTTTTGATTAAGGAACAAGAAAACACCATCCTTCGAGCTGGATTCAAACCAGGGACATAAGAAATGCCCACTGTTTTTGTCTATAGTCTTAAGATCTAGCAATTGAGCTATCGAGAGGTCGGAAAGTAAACGCTTTTTCACACGTGTAGCCCAATGTAGTGTAGTGTTCCTCTATTTAAATCCCAGTTCGACGTCAAAATACTCACTCCCATAGTCTCGTTCAGAAGAAGAAATGGACCAGGCTTCCACTGTATAAACGTCCAGAGTTCTTATAAAACGTTTGAAGGGACATCAGTGCAGACTGAAATTGACCCGTTTTCTAGTGGGATCAGGATGATATAAAACCTTTCTTTTGGATTGAGAAGAGGATCATGGAGACACTCAAAATATCCCTGTCTTTGCTTCTTTCAAGGATGAATGGAGTATTGAGCTGCAAGCATCGGTTTAAATCAAAACTCTCTGCTACTGCAGTTGCTTGTTTGAGAGTTTCTTCAAATCTTTCAACTGAACGTTGATATCAAGAGATATTGACGGTAATATCATAGGGACTTTGGTTTTCTTTTGATCGAAAATTGTATTAAAATACAAGCCTCTTTCACAGTTGTATACAGTAATACTTTCCCTTGCATCCTAAAATTTCTAAATACCACAAAGTTACAACATATGGAATAGCATTTATTTTAAAATGTATTTTAAAATTTGCATTTATTTAGAGCTATATTTAGAGCTTAGTAAAGATAGCATTGCTAATATTGATGGAGTAGAAATGTAAGATGAATTGATAGCTTTTTCTGAACTAAAAAAGTCCTACAACGCCTCCTGTAACAGTAGCGAGAGAACAAAGGTTTGAGGGTGGGTACCCACCTGTATAAGAATAGTATTCTGCCAGTGCTGTGGTAAAGCTGGTTAAAAGACTTGTTTCATAAAGAGGAAATCCTGGATCCGATTTCCAGCGGTACCTTTTTTTTTCCTGTCTTGTTTTACAGAACATGTAATTTGGGACACTCAAAGAGTTCTTGATTTGGTTTAATGCGTTTATTCATTTCCTTTGCAGAACAACTTGTTTTTTTTAAATCATACAGCTTGCGAAAGATGAAATGCGAGCGAATTGTTTTGTTCACCAAAAGTATGTAAATGAAAAAAAGCGTAAGGTGTAAGCATTTCTGTGGTGCAATCGGTTAGCGTTTTCGGCTATTAATCCCCAGGTGGGTTTTTTGATCACACCCAGGGACGCACTTCTTCCTATAGTAAACATCATCACCGCAAAAATTTAATTGTTCCGCAAAACCTGAACTATTTTGATATTTGCAGTAGTAAACAATTGAGTACCAGAGTCAACATTACCGGGAATTTCCAATAATTACCGACATTGGCAACTTGCAAGCAGTTAGTATTCACCCATAGAATTATATGTTCCAGTGAGTGAGGGAGAATTCACTTATGCTCCCGTTGCATCTTCAGCTAAAGTAATTTAAAAAACATTGCAAAATTGTTCGAGAACTTGTCAAGCAAAAACAACAGATCGCCGGAGTTCTATTTTAATATTTTCGTATTTTTACCTTAATTTGAATATAAATGTTAACATAAACGCTGTTCAATATAATGTAATGTTGTTGTACTTTTAAAATATTTTAGCTGAGGGTGAGAGGGGGGATATTACGCCTTGCCAAACATCTAAAATAACTGTAAAAGGGGATGGCATTTTAATAAAACTGGCAATCAAAAGAAAGTTACAATTTGTATGGTATTATACTCAATATCCCTCGATATTGAAGGTCAGATGAGGAATTTGAAGAAATTATCAAAGAAACAACGGCAATAGCAGAGGATGTTGATTTTGAACCAGTGTTTGCACCTCAATAATCCATCAATCTTCGCTTGACAGGCTTCCTCAAGATATTCGGTGTTCTATACAAAAAATCGACAATTAAGCGCAAATGTGACAAGAGGCAAAGACTGCGGTAGAGGAGGAATAAACTCCACACGATGACTGTATGTATACGTCTGTCTAATATTCGGCCCCTGCAGGGGCATCATATTCTCTGAACTGCCTGCCAGCGTGTGTACGGGCTTATAATTCAAGAATATCAATGGTCAGTCGCTTACAACGGGTGTTTGTGTTTGTATTATTTAGAGAATTGAAAAAACATTTTCTAAACTACAGCTCGAATGAAATTTAAAAAAGTTTATTTGTCTCTTTGCTGTAACAACTGTGCCAAAACTATTCAGATACATCAAAATAGCATCAGAATGTAACTAGATTTTATTGGATTTTAGGAAATGTATTTTTGCGCATTTCTCTATACAATCAGAATACCTTCCTGTTTTCACCGTGTTTATTGTTTCTGCCTATGATCTCGGAAAGAAAGACCCAGTATCTGTTCACCGAAATATTGCAGGAGTTTGATATGGTTTGAGAGGAGTGTATGAAGGTAATGAAGGAGGGAGGACACGCGCATTCCGCACGGGGAGCGCAGAGCAATGAGTCTGCAGCTCTCCGAGTCTTTTCTTATACAACCTCCCGGAGTCCGGACACAGCGTCTCCAGCCAGTGTTGAGGGTTTACAGTTCAGAAAACGGCTGTCTCGAGCAGAAACTGATCTTCCTGCTTTAGTTAAGGTTTGGTTATTGTGGGGGTTTAGCGCTTGTATCTCTCTTCTCTTACTAAACACTATCTACTGTAAAGTATATAAATAGAAGCAAAAATGCAGCTAAAATACTTCAGTAAGGCCGAGCAGATAGGAAAGTTTAATAAAAATGTTCTATGATCTATGTTCTAGTTGCCCATATTTTTTAAACTCTCTGTTCGAGCTCTGATTTAATCCTCTCGGCTCCTGCCGCTGTCACCGGGAGAGTGGCTGCATTCCGTAGGGCTACAGGCTGATTTCACAATGCCACATTTAATGAAATAGAGGGGAAACCGCAGGGAAAACAATATGTTTTAATACGTCTTCTTCTGGATTTATATTTCGGTCTTTCACCTTTGAATGCATACCTTGACCGTAAATCTTTACTCGATTACAGGCACCCCAAACAGTTCTTAAGGGAGAAATCGAAGCCTATTTGACTTTCTGCTAATCACATTGAAGTGTTCACGAAGCATTTCCCTGCCCATCATGTGCCCGCAAGCCGGTTTCTCCGTTTTCTCCTTTCTGTCGTTGTCAGCGAGCACAAGAAGACAGGAAAAATGCAAGAGAGGGAAAAGCTGTCAGGAGTGGGATTTGAACCCACGCCTCTATGCAGAGACCAGAACACCCAAGCAATGGAAAGACAGGAGTCCTTGAGTCTGGCGCCTTAGACCACTCGGCCATCCTGACGAGATACGTCAGTTGATGTGATAAAAGCACCAGTAGTTCACAAAACTGAGAAATGCTTTGCTGGAGAAGCGCCACGTTGCCTAATGTTGCCTAAACGGATCGCGGAAATCAAATATTCGGATCGATTTAGAGTGTGCTTTACAGCCTTTGTGTAATATTTTAAATTGTTTTAAAAAAGTGTGTACTGTGTACTACGTTTAGGACTAGTTAGTGTGGTAGAATATTGAGATCATCTCCAGCTCTGAGCTCAACTGCAACAACAAGTCGTGCTGAACAAAGTCAGAGTTCAGCTGAACCTTTGCTCAGTGTGGTGCTCAGGACTCAGGAGTATTATTGTGGTTCTAATTAGCACAAACTGCAGGGGTCCTGAATCAGAACATTTCAATTTATCTGTTCAGTAAGTTAAAATGCAGGACACATTAAAATCGGATTATTACTGTGTCTCTGTCCCGTTTGTATATAACCGAATGTTTAAAAGATACCAGTAAGGACACACAACTACTAATGCGGTACTTATTGGAAATAGTCCCAAAACAAGTACGTCCGGCAGCTGGTAATAATTTTGCAGTGACACTTTGAAGATTTACACTCTATTTAAATATTAATTTACTAAATTTCAGTTCTCTTTTCTCACACTCCCTGGCATAACTGAACTCTCACTCTCGCATACTAAAGGCTTTACATGCATTAGCTATGATACAGATTCTAATAAAGACAGAATGAAACTGCTTGTTTTGTGTCTCATGGTGATCCTCTTCTCGATCCAAATGAAATGTTTAATATGATCCCTCGAGAAAGAAAGGTGTCAATTTCCGCCTGGAATGATTGATGCTCCATCAAACATTTTGTAATATCTCCAGAAGTTTATACAGTAGAATCCTGGTTTGTGGCTTAAATTCAAGGTAAACAAGACTAAGGAAACGAGTTGGAAACAATGTCGATCTGGGATTTAAATCATCCGGAACATTTCACTACATTGGGCAGTATGTGCCAGGGAGCAGTTCCTGACAACTGTTGATAGCTCAGTTGGTAGAGTGGAGGATTGTAGTGAAAACAAGAGGGAATCCTTAGGTTGCTGGCTTGACTCCGGCTCGAAGGAAGGTGCCCTTTGTGTATTTCATTCAAACAGTTAAAATAGCCGATCTTTTTTTCACTCAGACTTTGATCAAAAGCTCAATAAACGATGAAGCAGAGGCTCTTGTTCCGAATTCAGCTCACGTCTGATTGTCTTGTTTTGGCCAAGATCTGATCTTTGAATTCAGGGACTACTCTGTCTGCTTTGTACAGTAATTCAAAAGTAGATACAAATGTCACATTTTTATTGTAGATATAAAGGTGTTCTCTGTTTTCAAAGGATAGGTACTTAATTGGCTTTATGATTTGTTTTGATTTTGTATCGTTGTATTATTAAGTTTGTGCTTTTTGTGTTTTTAACATATTGTGAACTTATTTTTGAAACAAATGCTTACAAAGGCAGACATGGCACACATCTGTTTATACCAGCGGTGAATTGTATATTTTTATTAAGTAGAAGCTACTGCGCACTTCTGGGAGTATAACAGGTTCGATATAAAGTGGCAAAAATATATAAGGGGAAAATACCCCAGACTGGGTGTAAAGGCCTCGTTGTGACTGTTGTTTTATTGTTGAATACGGCATACTGTGCACGAAATGTTGCAGAAACACAATCTGATAGTTAAATAATTATTATTTTAATAATTTTGATAAGTATGAGGCCCCGGATCCAAATATTCAGTTCTAAATTTTTTAAACTTTTTTAACTAACTTTCACAATCGCGATAAACATTTTTTTAAGACCTTTTAAAAACTAGATATAGATATAGATAAAACTAGATAAAAAACATTAGCTTTATCGGTTTTTACATTAATCGATTTTGAATCAAATTTGATCTTTTTACATTGCATTTTACGTTGAAATGTAGCATGCATACCTAATCCACCAACGGACAGAGCAATATTTTACGTTGCCTTCCAACGTGTGATGGATTTGTATGGGTGTCTGTATGATACCACTACAGCACTGGCGCAGGTGCAAAATCCACTTTCACACGACTTTTTCAGTGTCTTCTCTCTCAAATGGACCGAAGCACAGGAGCCAATATTAGAGTGAACGACAGGTGTTTAAACAGAGGATGTTCCAATGTCTGGAACAACGCATTGTGATTTTGTATAAACGCAAATGGTTTCTCATTTAAAAGCCAACAATATTCTTTTTCTCCCTGGCGCTAATAAGCTACCACACATGCAAGCTGTTGTGTGAAAGAAAATTCATATGTCCATAGGAAGGCAGAATAAAATCCAGAACTGTGTTGGTGATATCGATAAACAGGGCTCATGTTCACAACAAAACTTTACTGTATAAAAAGTTAAAATTCGTACATATATTTTTTTATTATGCAAAGTGTCTGTTAAACCATTCATGAAGGATTTTTAGACAAAAAAACACACCATTATATGAGAAAATATATTTACTATATGTGCATTTAACTCACTTTATAAATTGTGAGCCGATATAAATTGTTGCCCCGCTTTTTTGTCATAAATACACAAGCTTGTTATGTCTTGTGTCAGAAATAAACTGCATGAAATTTGCTAAAGCAACAAAAAGTAAGCGCCACAAAGAAGACAAACATTTGCGTTTATAGTGCAGTTATCTCGAGCCTTTAAAATTACTTTAAATGCAATTTGTTTTTCTCTGTGGCTCTAAGGCTTTGTCATTTACTGTAGTTATTCAGGAGAATATTATGTTAATCGTATAGATGAAACGTTTAATATATTCAGGTGGGTAGCTACGTCAGCATGCGTATCTGCAAAGAACAAGTAATACTGTAGGTTTATTCCATGCTGAAAAGAGAAGAGAGAAAACAAACCTGAAGAAGGTTTCACAGCTGAAACGTTGTTTTTTCTGTCTTCTCTTTTCAGCATGGAATAAACCTATTACTTGTTCCTTTAATATATTGTTCGGTTTGACTCAAAATGCTTTACTACTACAAGAGAGAATTATAGTATGGAGGATGAGACAAATTTATGATTTCTTGGAAGAAAATGTTTTTTCTTTGCATTCGAAATGAATCGAAACTTTAGCGCGACACACAAACCCTTTGCCTTTTTTAAAGATATAATATTTTTAAACAGACAAGTATAGAAAACGTTTTTTTTACTAAGCAATTTTGGCCGGGGGCAATGTATTACTAGTAGTGGCGCTGAGGTCACTATGGTACAGTTGAGCACCGTAAGATTAGGGCCAGTGATGTAATGTATAACGCATCTGACTTCGGATCAGAAGATTGTAGGTTTGACTCCTGCCTGGCTCATGTTGCTTTTTTAAAACGGTACTGTCTGAAGATCAGCTCCTGCTCTGAGCTCAATAGCAATGCAAAACTGTGCGTAACAAAGCTGGCGAGCAGCTGAAGTTGTGCTCAGTAGTCAGTACGGTGCTGAGGGTTCAGTACTGGCGTTGTTCTAATTAGCACGAACTGCAATGGCTCTGAATCTGATCATTTCTATGGAAGCCCATTTCCGCCAGGGAGTAAAAATAAAAACGCGCTATGGTATCTCAGAATTCCGACTTACTAACTGAGAATTGCGACTTAAAAACTCAGAATTCTGACTTTATATCTCACATTTGGGACTTATATTTCATTGTCTGTCCTTTTGTTATTGTAATGGATTCGGGTTCCAGGGCTTGTGCCCTCGCCCTCGTTTGTGCCTCACTGCATTGGCTCGAACCCAGGCCTTGCCAGCTGAGCTAAAGAAGAGTTTCTTTTTTAAGTAAAAAAGGACATACAATGGAAATATTTAAAAAGTATAAGTTTCAGCTTTTATAATTGTGAATTATTCTGGATGTGAAGTGTCTATTTCTGTATCTTATTTCATATTCTGTCTTCGTTTTTGTATTTCTGGTGTTTAAATAAAAAAAAAATTAAAAGCCCACCGTCCACTATTCCATCCGTGTACTATGGAAGCCTCACTACCGGAAATGGGATTCCATAAAAATTAGTGTAATTAATTTGATTTTTATCAGGTCACTGTACAAGACAGGCCTTCAGGCTTATAGATCCTATGATCTTGTACGATTCATCAATATAGTGTAACGGAACGGCCAACATACATTTTGTAGTTCAGGTGGGTAGCTGCGTCAGCATGCGTAGGCTGCAAAGGAACAAGTAATAGGTTTATTCCATGCTGAAAAAAAGAAGAAAGAAAATATGTTTTGGCCAAAACTTACCAGTAAACTTTACATTAACAATACCAGCCAACGATACATTATCATTTCACACCGGTTCTACAGGAATCTACAGCAGAGCCCTGAGTTGACTCCCAGAGTCCCACTGAGCCCATAGAATTCCACATCACCCATCACTCCTGCACACAGTCCGCTGAGAGCGCCTGTCCATAAACTACTGGATTGAGAATGGGATCAAATAATTCCCCATTTTCTTAATTCTACATCAAAGGACTGTTAAAGGTCTATTTGAAGGCATCAATTCGTATTCTTAAACCAGATGAACGCCTGGAATAAGTTAATATTACTTATAAATAGTCGTGCTACAATACTCCAGTTGAAGGCACGCTTCTAGCTTTGTGGTACTCTGGTGCGTCACAAATTTATGTTTGAATTTCTGTGGATGAACTACTATAGGTGTACCCTCGCTCACTTTCTTTAGCGACAGTCGTTGCTCTTCATCTGAGTGATGTATTTGCCTGTTTTTCAGTTCACTTCCCTGCAAGGAATATTTACCTCAGAGCTCTCTTTCGCAGACTGCAGGCACTATGTTTGTTAACAGGTGTTACAGTGATGACATCTTTCTGTATGATCAGGACAGGAGCTGCAGGTCCACTGTGTTGTGGCTGCAGTACAATTTTAGCTTATTATTATAATACTTTTTAACAGTGACAGATTCTTAAGATCACGAGGTGTTTATATTATTTCAGTATTAAGCTGTTACTACATTCGGAACTGTCCCATAGGATTCAGTGTTCCGTTAGTTTGGCACTAAACTGCTTAGTCTATTGCAGGAATTGTACTTAGTCCTGTCCTGTAGTGTCCTCTAGAGAGCAGCAGCTGTTTCCTTGGGCTCATTGCAATTGGGAACATTGTGATTACTGAGCAGGGGACTAAAGTCAGCAGACGAGCGAGTTGCAAATCGGTATTAATCTGGCGTACAGAGCTGCATGCTTATCTCTGGATCATCTCCAGTTAATGTGATGCTGTTCTTACCTTGCAATTGACCCAATCTGACTACTGGCACCAACAACCCTGTTATTACAAATAAACTTCTTGTGTACCTACCGTGATACATAAGTTTGGTGGAGAGGTTTGGCAGCCCATATTCAGTCAAAGGTGTGTGTGCAGATCACTGTGATATACAGGCATCAACAAACTGACAAATACAATATTAAATATTTAACTGATAAAACCCAAATGAACCAAACCTGAATAAATTAGTGGTGGAAAGGAGTCTTTTTATACATCAAAAGCTCTCTGATTCTTTGGTAAGAACGATGGGTATATAACCCATTGTCCTCAATATTAGAAATGAATCCTTGAGCACTGCCGTTGTACCAACGGTCCTCAAAAGTACTGCCATTACCCCCTTCCCATAAAAGCCTTACATTAACCTTTCTTGCATAAACTATAGAACGTGCCTTCACATTTCAGTTGCACCTCAGAAGCAGTTTAATCTATTATCACTCTACTCCTTCATAACCTTCGGTCTTCTAATTCTGGTCTCCTAACTGTCCCCCAAGCCCCTCTACACTGTATGGGTGACAGGGCCTTCTCCTGTTATGCCACCAGACTCTGGAACTCTCTGCCCAAGGGTAGCAGAGTCACCTTCCCTAAACTCCTTCAAATTCAGACTCAACACCTTGCTCCGTAGAAGAGCCTTTACTGAACTGGTTCCATTCTTTACCACTCTGCTTCTACTTTTCTTAGTACCACCATCCATGGTCTCCTCTGTCTATTGGAATTGTTTTATCCTGTGTATTCTTATTGTAATTCTGTCAAGTGCTTTGAGAAGCCACCTTTGGAACCATTATATAAAATAGTTTATCCTAAATCCTTGAAGCTTTAATAGGGCAGTGCAGTAGGGCTAAAAATTGACAGTGTTAGTGGGCCAGCAGGATTTGTGCAAGTTACAGGTAGTCACAAAGGAAGACTAGGATTCACTTGAAATCCATGACACGGGACACTGAAACAGTGGAGAGGCTTTGTGTAGTAAGCGTTCAGTCTCAATCTACACAGTCTGTGCTGCTGGTAGAGGTGGTTGTGAACACCTGTCTTCCCAGTCAAGTACTGGGATCTCCAGTCACGATCCTAATACTTCTCATAACTGTCCACTACCACTGCTGTGAAACCAACACCCATAAGACAAGACCTCCGAGATTCTAACTGCACCATTATTCACTGATGTTTTAGCACCAGTATTGTTCCTCTGCTAAGGAAGGGAAGGCCTACTTTACACCAAGCCCCTGTTGACAATTCCTTCCTTGTGTTTCTTTTAGTCAGTTAGTGCAGCCTAGAATAGGACACCAGATCTCACTCTTACTGAGCACTACAGTAGCAACTCACACTCCATAAGCACTACCCCTCTCAGAAATGGGAGGATTTCCAGTATATTGAACACCTGTCTCTCCCACAGTAAAAAAAGTCACACTGCCCTGCCTAAGGAATAATGCAGCCATCTTTGCCCAGTACAATGCTTTATTACTCCAGCCATTTTCAGTCCTCATTGGCAGCAAGACAGGAAGCATTCTTGATAGGGGAACCCCCACAAATACTTCCATTGATTAGTGGGTCTCACTTCCCTTGAATTCCTCCATCCCATTCAAACCTATAAACCATAAAGAAACAAGGGCAAGCAGAAGGGTCTTTCACAGCTTTATTGAGATGTTGCCATTACAAGGCAAGTGGAGGCAGGAGAGTCACAAGGGCCAGGCTAGAGCCTTCATTCAGACACCTGGGGAGGAAGAAGGAGAACAATCCAGCTACACTGCAGGACACCCACCCCTACTGGGGCTCCTCCTGCCAGACCCTACCTGTCCACTGGCCAACATCTCCAAAGTCCTCTGCTCCCTCCACATCCTCACTGGTGCTCTCAGCATCTTCACTGGAGCTCTGAGGGTCTCCTTCCTCATCCTCAGTTCAGTCAGCTCCCACATCCAGAGGAGTTTCTACTGGTGCCACAGCCACCCGACTGCTGGTCACCAGGCTCCTGGTACCTGTGGACAAGCAGCACCCAGGAGTGAGGGATCCGCTATACCCAGAGTCCCACAGTGATGCTACTCATCTAAACAGTCCCTTTGTCCAGCATGGGATCATTCCTCAGTTGTCCAAGCATGGTTGTCTCTTGGGCAGAGATGCAATCCACAAGGGATAGAGAACCAGACCCACCTTCATTCCAGCTGCCAGCACACCTGGACTCACAGCAGGCACAGACCTCATGGTCACCATACAGTTCCTCCCACCTGGAGGAGAGGACAGGTGAGGCCTCCACCTGGCATGTCCCAGAGCACCCTCAGCAGGCTCCTTGCAGAAGTACCTCTTAGCCTCCCTGCTGTTGCTTTAGCAGGAGCCACAGCCATGACACAGTGCATGTACAGCTCAGTCACTTCATGCTGCAAGAGGGAAGGTCACAGCATTAAGGGATCAAGGCCAATAGAGGGACAGAGAAGGACCTTCTGCCATCAGTGAAGGCAAGCTGGCAGCTCTAGGCACTACAGCTGCCACAGTCTGGTTCACATCTAGATCATGGATGGAAAAGCAGACAATGGATCAGTAGAGCAAGAAGGCTGAGCAGCCTTTGAGAGCAGTACCTTCCTGGACAGCTTCTTCTGGAAGAGGAAGGCATCAATTGTGAAGCGGAGCACATCCTTCTGCTTGGAGGGGACAAACCTGGACAGGCAGCCATCTGCCTTGCTGTCCACCATGCACCTGGGGAAAAGGACAAGGATGAACCCCTGCAGGCTCTCAGGGCTCCTGCCCACCTCCCCTCCCAGAAGGGGCCGTACCCCAAGTTGTCGATCATGGGGAAACGGGTCTGGTTTCTCCGTTACGTAACACGAGTGGATGTACAGCCTCTGCTCCGCTGTGGCAAAGTAGGCAGTGGCCTGGAAGTACATGGGCTGACCCAGGAAGTACTCATCCTTAGGAGAGAGAGAGAGAAATAGAATTACACCTGAACACAGCACCCCCTGCAGGCAGGTGGAGCCACTCGCTCAAGGAGCTTACAGTTGGTGGTGAGCAGGACAAAGCTGTGTTTGTTCTTCAGGTCCTTGAAGAAGGTCTTTCTCCTGGCCCACGGGGGGACATAGCCAACCTTGTAGGAGTAGTGGAACCTGCAGGACAGAGGTGGTGAGGGGCTTCTGGACAGTTTCCCAGCAGCTTCTAAGTCCCAGCCAGCCGGCCCGGCGGAGATCAGTGCGGGGAGCCCGGCCCCTGCGCACAGGCACAGCACAAAGAGAAACGAGCGCATTGCCAAATTGACGTCCCGCTAAACTGCTACAGAAGTAAGACATGTAAACCACCAAACTATGTTGAAACAAGAGAGCATGGAGTGTGAATGCGGTGACTAGCAGGACTATGCTACCACACACATGGTCGCACTACCGCTCAATCAACACAATCAATTACACACAGAGACCCGGATTGTTCTCAGCGTCTAATTAGAACCTGCTTCCAGTCTGAGGCGGGACTCCGTGAAGCCGCCTGAACACTTTCCCGTGTGTATCTGACCCCAGCGGAGGAGTTCCACGTAATTTCGACAGAATTAAATCACCCACACGTGTAAAATTTGCTCAGATTAATTTATTGTTCAATTAGTTTCTAATTTCCAAGGACAGTGTGTTAAACTCGCTGTCAGACAGAGTACGGAACATGCGACACGTCCGTCCACACTTTCTTTTATCGAGGGGGCTGTTCTATCAACACTTACCGCAATGAAAATAATTTTACTAATTTTCATGTGTAATTGCATGTCATATTAAAATGTGTAATACAAGCATTTCTTTGCTTCCCAGTTAAGAAATACTGATCAGCTTTTGACATGTTCTGATAATAATTTGTCTGATTTCTCAGAGATTGCTTTTGCTTCGCAGCACTGAGAACCTATGGAAGCCCGTTTCCTCCAGGGAGTAAAAGAAAACGCACTATGGTATCTCAGAATTGTGACTTTGAATCTCAGAATTGCGACCTAAAAACTCAGAATTTTGACTTTATATCTCACACATGCGACTTCGAAATAGCCCATATTTCATTGTCTGTCCTTTTGTTATTGTAACGGATTCGGGTTCTAGGGCTTGTGCCCTCGCCGCTCCCACCCTACTAACTGTATTAGCTTGAATCCAGGCCTTGCTAGCTGAGCTAAAGAACATTTTAGATATAAAGTCGGAGTTCTGAGTTACTAAGTCGCAATTTTGAGTTACTTAGTCGGAATTCTGCGATACCATAGCGCGTTTTTTTAACTCCCTGGCAGAAACGGGCTTTCATACATTTCAATTAGTCTGATCAGTGTAGGACAAGTTAATGTAGAACCATTGCTATGTCTGTCTCTTGTTTGTATATAAATGAATGTCTTTGACAACTTAATGTTAGTTTTTAATTTAGTTTTACGATATTGGTCATGCGTTAACATATGCACGAGCATACGAAATGTCTCCCTCCTGATTCAGCTCATGCTCCATAGGAGAGAAGAGATTCCCCCTGCTTCTCGTACAATCATATCAGAACAGAAGCCCGTCTCACCCGGCTCTGATTCAAGAGCAACTCACATCTTTAGCCCCTTTTTTTATTCGTGATCGTAATTTTCTTAAGTTATTATCAATATTGAACTTTTTCTAAATAAAACGACAAAAATCAAACATACAAAGTATTAGGAGTTGACAGGGTGCCCCTTTGGAATAGTCGTCAGAAAATGTGAGAAAAGGAAAGTTACCTAAGCTCTCACACACAGCATTAGAGATTGGAATCTGATTGTAAAAAAAAAAAACTACCTGTCTCCCCTTCATTTAACGGTGCTGTTGTTTTTATTTTACATATTGTAGCATTTTAATGAATTGTTAAAAGATTGATACACAAATCGCTAAATAAGAAAACGTAAAAACCCAACTGTAAGCAATTGACCATTCATATTCCTTCATTTTAAATCCCTGTGTTTATCTGTGTCCAAGTGCCTGGTGCAGCTATTTTGAAAGCAGAGTCTATGATTTATTGCGGAAGCGCATTGTTGCCACCCAGGAAAAAAATCTTAATTAATAAATACCAAATTATCTCCTAATTGCGAGATAGCAACGATATCATATGTGTGTATGAACAACCTGTTATATTTGCAATGGCAGTACCTACAGCCTATCGAAAGGTTTGCTGGCACTGTGGGTTTAATTTTCCTGACAATGTGCACGCTGAGAAATGCGCACGGACTGACTTTCTTCTCGCAATGAAAATGTTAACGTTTGTAGCTCATGTAAACACAGTTTTAACCATTAGCACACTCATATATATCCTGAATCAATAACGAATGTGACCTTGAATCCATTGTACCGCTTCAAACTGAAAGTCAGATATTTAGTCTCAAAACTACATAACTCAGGATTTTTTTTTCCTTGATGGCAGCATTGGCTTCTGTAGTTTAGATTCAACCACTGAAGAGGTTGGTTTTGCGTTTTTAGCTATTGAACATAACTGGTAAGTTTAAGTCAGTTCTTGTTACTCTTCCCGCTCGAAAGAGCTGTATTAATACCGGCGCACCTGTCTCCACAGGAAAGTTATTGCTGTTCCAAAACCAATGTACTGCAGCTTCTGGCCACGTGTTCCTGCTGTCAGCCTGTGATACCATGTTCCTCCACCGCTAGAAATATTACTGCTCTAGTACAGTAGTAAAAGAGGAAACAAATGCAAACACCATTTAGAAAAAAACACACACGTCTCAGGCCTTAACCATGACAAGGATAGGATTTGAACCTAGACGAACAGAGCACAATGAATTAGCAATCCAAAAAGTGACTCATGTTTAATTTTCTTTTCGCTTGCTCGATTTGTAGTACGCTCCTCAATCCTTACAACCGCTAAACAAAACAACTTCATGTGCCACAGCATTCTGCTGCAGGTACGGTTTGCACCGTGTATTAGGCGAACCCGAATGAAATATTTCAAATATGTGAAGAATTTCATGAAACCTGAAAAAAGATCACAGCCAATGTCAACAATTTAGAGCCTGTAGGCAGCTTCAACAGAACAAAACGATCTGAAGCCGCAATTCTTTCATAGAGTGTATTGTGACACTCTAACCACGTTGTTGCTATTACTGCTACATCTGCTGTCGTTGGTTAAAACTCTACTCAGCGGGCAAGTAAAGTTGTACAAAAGACTACTTTGAGCCGTCCAAATTCCATTATGTGAATTTAAGTTTTTTTTAATAATAGCATTAGTAATACAATGCGTGCTCAGAAATGTTACTTATTAGCTTATGAAGCAACAGTGTTTCGACCATTTGCGGTCTTCAAAAAGTAAACGCTGAAGTTTTTGTACTTCCTTGTGAGCAGATCACCTTTGATTTAGAAAAGGAAAACTTACTCCCCTGTTGCTTTCATTGCAATATCTGAATCGAGACCCAAGCGCTAAGAAAGCTGAATAACGCAAAAGACATATTCCCGATTTTAATTTAGATACACATTTTCTAATGCAGCTTTCATTACAAGACAGTCTATTTCTCGAAAGCGTGTTATGTAAAAAAGAGAAAAACGAAAATATATGGATGACAATCTTTCAAAGATTAAGATTTTACTTTTGAGAAATTGTCATCTTATGTATCTAGACGCTTTTCAACCGCTGGTTTTGGAACTTTGTTGTGCTTCCTGAATCATTTTCAGTGTTATAAACTGGGTGTAGAGGGAGCGATCAGTGTAGAACAGTTGATAGGTTGGAGCTGTTCAGACTACTCTCGTTATTTCTCAAATGCTCATATCATTTTTCTTTCACGCTACGACGCGAGTGTGTACATGTGTTTGGTTTTCGTTTCACTGATTCTCATTGAAGATTTGGGAATTAACGACGGAAGAATCAGTTGCCTCGGAAAGCAGAAGCTTTGGTTCACAACGATCTTGAAGACACGCCCATGTAGTGCAGCGTGTGATATTTGTACTATAAAAGACCAAGTGCTCAAAGTGACGTCTGCGTTTACCGTTTAAACTTTTCATCTCGGGCGCACTTTTAGAAAGCAAAGATAGAGCAGTTGTGTTGAATCACACTATGACAGTCGTCAGCAGAGTGGCGCAGCGGGAGCGTGCTGGGCCCATAACCCAGAGGTCGATAGATCGAAACCATCCTCTGCTATACACACCGTCAGTTTAATGATGATTTTTGATTTTTTTGTCTCTCGTGTGTGTGCAAGCTTCACACTTACTGTATTCGTTAATCTTTACCAATAGCAGATGCCCCAATGTATCTTTGGTTGTTCTGAGATCCTTGATAGTTTCCTCAAATCCTTCAAATGAACATCCATATCAAATCAATTATGTTTATATTTATTACAATTAAGGTACATATACAAAATATCAACGCACATTTGTATAATGCTCATTTAATGATTGTCAAGGATTGTCAAGTTCTCCAACAAATCTGTGATCTAATTTTAAAATATTTTTGCTAAGGATACAACGGGTGTATAAATGAATTCTCCTGACAGCCAGTTGAAGATAAAATTTGACACGTGAAAATGGTTCTCTTGAACATTGACTTAGGTACTTAATTGTTTACATGTAGTTCCACACGAGTAAAATGCACATTTCCTGCAAAGATCAAGAGGGTTTACAAAGAAATCCCATCAAGTTTAAGAAGAGATTATGGTTATAGCAGAACAATTTGAAGCACATCCCTGAGTGGGTTTGAACCACCAGCCCTTTGTTTAATAGCTGCACAGAAACACACTCCCGTTGTTTTTTGACATTCACACGTTTGTAGCTAAAATAAAATACTGACATTTTCCTGCCAGCCAGCAGTATTTCTCCTGCACTGACCATGAATAACCAATAACTTTATTTCATCTTTCGCAGGCTGTAATCTACAGAAAAGGAAGTGAATACTTGTATTAAGCTAAATCAAGCCGAAGGAAATGCACTGCCGTTGTTTTTCTCCACTTTTCGTTAAAAGGAGAAAAATCACTGGCATTTTCCTGCAGTATTTCTTCGGTCCTGATAAGCAAGACTTGTATTTTATCTTTCATAAGTTGTTTGAATTTCTTGAAGTTCAGAAACAACTTGTTCCAGCAAAGAAATGAACACTTGCTTCAAAATAAATCAAGACGTATGTCTCACTCGCTGTGTGTGCTCTTATCTGTCCATCTCTCTCTCCTCTTCTCTCTGGCAGTCTGTGCAGAGTATCTGAAGGGGATGTAACACCCCTTGGCAAATAAGAAAAATTCTGAGGCAGAATAAAAAAAAAAACATTATTCTCTTCTCAGTCAGATTCACAGCTTAGACTCACACTCAGACAGAAGCTCAACTCCGTACTGCTCTCTATCCTAACAATCCAGAACCAGACGATATTCAGACAATCAGTGCTGCTACATGAACAATATCAGACAGAACAGCCTGGACTCATGTCACATTTCCCCCTTTTATCCTTCCTCCCAGCCCTCTTAGAGACATAAAAGAGCTCCTGGTTCTCCTCTCTGTGAACTGGGCTCAGGGGTCACTGATCTGTCAGCTGTGGGCTCTGTTCCAGGTCAGAAGCAAGAAGCTTCTATTAACCCTTTCCAGGACTTCCTTCCCTTCAGTATTACTTTCTTTACTGTATATCAGCCTCCAAACATGTTTTTTAAGTGTTTTATAACACAAGTGAGTGTGGAATTATATTAGTATTTATGTAATAAACAGCAGCATTGACACTCTGATCAGTATATTGATTGTTAGTAGCCAATGGGCCGATGGTCGTGACTACAATAGTGACCAGTTGACCAGTCTGTATCTCTGAGCAGTGCTCTGGTGATTCTACACCAGACCTGGGAATCAGCTGCTCTCACAAGTGTCTCACAGACAGTCTTATAAATGTGCAATTAGATGAAGTCTTGTAACAGTTATACAGTTAATTTAAATCATCAGACTACCTATAGAGCTGAGAGCTGGGTGGAAATGAAACCAGGATACACATTTTAACCTCCAGGAACATGAGTCTGATCCTCCTAGGTTCTATACTCTGATGATTCGTGTAAAACCCTTAAAAGCACTTATTTCAGGGACTCGTGCTCGTTCTCTACTGCTCCACGTGGGTACGCTTTGTAACGCATTAATCTGTGAAGTAAACTTTTTTTTCTGTTTAATGAATTTCATTCCTCGGTTTGTCGCTCTCCTCCTCCAACTGTTATAAATTGCCTCTCTTCACAGCCCATTTTTTTTGGGGGGAGATGTTATATTTGTATGAAAAGCCCTCCGGGCTCCGGACAGGAGTCTCCTCCAGCAGAGACGCGCTCTTTTTTTAATTAAACGTATGGAATTTACAAATATAACTACAACCAGAGGAACAGAAACAGGTACAAGAGAAAAAAAACACAACAGAAAAAAACAGGTAATGGAGTAAATTATGTGATCAAATTGTATTTTTACATATATGTTTTCCTGGCTTTATTATTTCTCAATTATTTATAGAATTTAGTGTTTCAACATGCATGCATTTCCTGTTTAAAATAAAAATCAGCACTCACTTTTTTACAAAACGAAAAAGACGCTTTTCTTTTTGCAACATTTCGAGTACCTCTGGCATTCCTGAAAAAGACACACAAAAACAGCAGAGACGCACTATGCTCTGTCAGAATAAGTGCTGTGACGTCACAGAATCCAGCCAGAGAGCGGGGATCAGAGAGAGAAAGAGTGCGGGAGGCGCACGGAGCGCACGGAGAAGAGTTATTGATCACTTATCTATCGACAACCAATTATCTCAACTGAAGAACCGTAGAAAAATCGATTAACTTCACCAATTGGTGAGTACTGATTCTTTTCTTGATCCTGTTTAAATATCTAAAAAACAGTTAATAAATAATAATAATAATTGCTTACACTTATATAGCGCTTTCTGGACACTCCACTCAAAGCGCTTTACAGGTAATGGGATTCCCCTCCACCACCACCAATGTGCAGCATCCACCTGGATGATGCGACGGCAGCCATAGTGCGCCAGAACGCTCACCACACATCAGCTATCAGTGGGGAGGAGAGCAGAGTAATGTAGCCAATTCATAGATAGATAGGGTTAATAATGTTCAATCTGAAAATAAACAATGATTATTCATATTATTATTTAGGTAACTGTATCCTAGAGCTAGAAAATTATATTTCAAGTTCATAAATGTATGTAAGTAACAGTTTAAATGCATTTTTCCAGTGTTTATAAATCATAAGAATGGTAACCAAGGCGACAGGCGCTCCGTCACTGCACGCGTTTAAGTGTCTCGCATTTGTCACAGAGAGCGGTGTGACGTCACGGGCAGCAACTAATACTAATATCAGTGTCTTCATGTTAATATTAGTGAGAGTACAACTGGTAGTTTTAATGCTAGTGTTCATGTGAGTATTAATGACAGTGGCACTACTGATTGTTTTAGTTTTAATGTTCATATTCATGTTAATATTAATTATAATTATTGTGTTACTGTTAGAGTATTAACACTAGTAGTAATGTTAGTTTTAGTAACAACATTACTGTTATTATTAGTAGTTTGTGTCAGTTTTAGTGATAGTGTTACTGTTGTAGTATTAGTAGTATTTATATTTGTTTTAGTTATTGTGTATCTGTGGATAAGTGTGTTTGTGGTATCTGTGCGTGTGTGGGTGCATGTCTGTGCATGTGTGGTGTCTATGCGTGTGTGGGCTGTTAGTGTGTGAGCGTGTGAGGTCTCTGAGTGTTTGGTGTCTATAAGTGTGTGTCTGTGTGTCTGTGAGTATGCGTAGTGTCTGTTTCTGTGAATGCATGCCTTTGAATGTGTGTGTATGGTGTGTGTCTGTGAGTGTGTGGTTTCTGTCAGTGGGTAGTTTTATATTTGTAAGTGTATGTGTTGGTATGTCTGTTAGTGTGTGTAGTGCCTGCGTCTATGTGAGTATTAATGATGATAGCATGTGTGAGTGTATATATGTGAGTGTGTAAGTGTCTGATTGTGTGTATAAATGTGTGATGTGTCTGTGAGTGTAAATGTGTGTGAGAGTGTAGGTGTACAGTATATCTATCAGTGTGTGTGAATGTGTGTGTAGGTGGGCTTGGGTTCCACTGGTGTGTCTGACAGAAGTGACCCATCAACAGGTGTTGAGTTCCAGAGCCGCTTGCAAATAAAAACACTTTCTAGAGTCCAGACCAACATCCAGAGAGCTGTGAGTTCTCTGTTTTTATCAGTATTAGTAATAATGTCAGAAGTAATTCCCACGCAAATGATTATTAACCAAGACAGACATCAGAAAATATCGCCTTTGCAGTGATGTCACACCTCTTCTTCATAAATTTTCTTTAATAACAGGACATTTCTGTGTCTGAGTGTCTGCTGCAAATAGCGCGACAAGCCATTTCTCTCCAATATTTTCTGGTGCGGTTATTTATCGCATACAAAATATTATTCTCATTAAGAATATTTTACCTGCAAAGTTACAGTGAAACTGCTACGGCGAATGAACTTTTTATGAGTGAAAAACATCCAGAAGACTTAATGGCTCCAGGGGAGGCTTGAACTTATAACCTCAGCATGACTCCACTGTACACAGCTATATAAGTAACACAGACTGACTGATTGTACCACTAGACCTGTGTAAGGCAGGCTTTTACCCAGATTGTAAAACTGGCACAAATGCAGGGTGAAACATGGGGTTTTGGATGTGGATTCATCTCCACATGGGGGAAAGGGATAGTAAAATATCAAGGAAAATATAAGAGAAGAAAATAAAATATATGTGCTCACTTCAAAGTAGGAAGAGGTGGTTAGACAAGCAAAACAGCTTTGCAAATAATGTGAAGCGACATTGTTTTGTGTCTATCTGCTCACAAATTTCGCTTCATGTGCCTTAAGCTGTGCAATTTGTATGGTTGTTGGATGAGATTGGTTTCTTCAACAGCCCGGTCAATTGCCAGTGGAGAGCTTGCCATTAACACCTTCATGAAGACTCCTTTAATTGTCAAGGCACCTCCTTTGCATAGAATAGTAGCACCAACACTAAGAGAAAGGATGAGAAGTGTCTTTTATCAAGCTATTGCAGTGTTTGTTTGACTGAGGATCCTCTTGTGCTGAACTGGCTCCTGGAGAAGTGTAGTGCAGTAAAAGAGAAGGATTGTGTCACTCAAGACTGTCACAGAACAGAACAATACAATTACAATACTTTTATGAGAGTAAATATTACCGGTGAAACACAGTTTTTATAATGGTGAAAACAGGAGCACCTTCTCTGCATTTTTGACTGAAATATTTAAACGACAAGAAATACTATCACTATGCAATTCATGAATGCAATTGAGCTCCTCTAAATGTTCTAGTCTGATGAAACAATGTATAGAATTAGGTGACAATATTGGAATTAATTCAAATGCACAAGATAAAGTTTCAGCAACAAAAATGTGCTCGAAAATATTTTACAAAAAAGAAACCTTACATTCACCTTAAACAACATTCACCCTCTACGTTAGCAGAGAACAGTAGGACAGATAGTTAGTGTCACTGGACACTGCGTCACAGAGGCCAATCTCTTCTCCCTCATTATGCAGGCTTACCCACTCATGATGAACTGTCCTCCAGTGATAGTCAGTTGCCATCACCGACTCAGATTTCAGACTCAGTTCATGTACATATTATACCTTAATTGTACCTGCCACTGCATTACAATAATTTGATCAAAACACCTGCTAGACAATTATCAAATATTTCCTTTTTTCTTTTAGCAGATAAAAAATAAGTATTTATTCCTTTCCTCTCCTACCAGTCTTTGCAAGCCACCCAGTTTTCTCTGAGCCAGTGTGAGGTATGAGGCAGTCAGGGCTAATGCAGCCGAGCACTCTAAAGAGCTGGATTAAAGGTCCAGACTCTTTGGGGACGTAAGTTGGAATCCCACTGCTGCCAAATATCTCCAACTATCTCTGTGTTAAGAAGCACTTAATTTTTTGTTGTTACATCCCTTTGATTTAAACCAATTTCATACCAATACATTTAAATAACCACACTGTTCTTACGGCATGGCTTTGTCTGGCAAAAAAATAACATGACATCTCCTTTAAAACACACATTTTCTACAGAGGGAAAAGGAGAACTCGTGCCATTCAACCTTATAGCGTGATGTCATTTTCTCACGCTAATTTTTAGATGCTTGTGATCGAATCTATGATCCTTATGAGTGCGCTCACCCTCCATAAAGGTACCACAGATATAATGTGCCACGTTTTTAGAGAATTGCTTTAAATACAGGTCAGAAGAAGGCGACAAAATGTCCGCTAGGCAGTTCAGCGATGTCAACTGTGTTCTCTGTTGTTTAGGTGTAGAGTGCCAGCCGTTACAACCAGGAACCACACAGTTTCAGGCATCAAAAAGACTTCCCCGAACCCTGATCCTGTCCTTACTCCGATGATGGCATTCAGACATTTCCTGCAACAAAGTGATGATATGGTCTTCAACAACACACGTGAAAAGCTTGTTCCCTACCCCTGCAGTCCTTCTCAAAGAAGGACCAAGTGTGCTCAGTGTTAAATGCACTGTTCATTATTAATAATAATAATAATAAACTTTACTTTATATAGCACCTTTAAAGGTGGCTTCTCAAAGCACTTTGCAGAATTAGAACAATACAATGAAAAAATACACAAGATAAGCAGGATGAGAATACACAGTTAAAGGAGACAGTACAGATGCAGCCATTCAAAGTGCGCGGTACAGACACCGCGGTACAGATACCGCAGGTATGATGACACGGGGTACCGCGGTGCGTGATTGGTTGACCGACAGGGGGACTCGTGGTCCGTTGGTCTGTCGTAGAAAGACTTACTGTAAATGTCTTTACTGTGCCCGTTGTAGATATTGAATTTTACCACTGAAGGGAAATCTTAGTAGCTGAGCATAAAAAGAATAGGAGCATACTGTAATGCGTGTGAAGGCCTTAAACGATATTAATTTTGGAACGTAAACATACAGTATATAGCTGGTCTTGGTACTTTAAAGAAAAAAATACACACCAGTATTCCATTTCTCCTTAAACATTGTAAGCTTCGAAGTCTTTAACTAACGTGATACCGGAGTCAACAAGCATACTTTTAGAATTTGATTAAAAGGGAATATAATATGGAATCGCGTATCTAAAGAATTTAATAACGGTATGATTATATCCGTGTACTGCGGCAGAGCTGTGTAGGGCTGTTTCGCCTGCCTGATCATGTGAACTGTCTTGTAGCCTACTGGTCTAGGTGCGTGACTACCAACTGGCAGGTTGTGTGTTCAAATCCAGCTGGTGCTGGACTTTTCATTTTTATTTATTTATTTTTTAATCGCGTAACATAAACATATTACTGTATGCAAACTGTACTGTATACAGTATGTATATGTATATTTAATGTCTTAACTGTGCCCGTTTAATTGAATTAAAAAAAATTATTTAACACGAACATTAAGCTGTTTACATCTTCCGCCTGAGAACAGTCACCCGTTGCTACCCAACGCAGAATGGTGATTGGCTGACACTATCTGACACCCCTCTGATTGGAGAAAAAAGACGTGCTGGTTTGCTATACACACTGTGCCAGGAAGAGGATTTCTTTCTATTCAAAACGTGTATTTTAAAAGTTTAAGAAGTAAAAACCTTACAGCGTACACAGATTTCTAAACTGATCAGGATTGTTATCTTTGTCTTATGCATAATAATGTTCACCGCTCTGTCCAGCAAATTAATAATAAACTTTATTTTATATAGCGTTTTAAACGAATATGTAATTAGATTGCTCATAAACCTAATCACTTGCTTTTTCTTTTTATTTAGGCTCAGATTTCAACTATAGATCGTATTATTAATAACCATAATAACAACCAACCAACAAAAACAACCATATAAACATAATGGTGGTGCTGGACCTTCCAGTTTTATTTATTTTTTAATCGCGTAACATAAACATATTACCGTATGCAAACTGTACTGTATACAATATGTATATGTATATTTAATGTCTTAACTGTGCCCGTTTAAGTATTGAATATTCATATCTAATTTTACCACTGAAGGGAAATCTTAACATAAACATACGGTATATGGCTGGTCTCGGTACTTTAAAGAAAAAAATACACACCGGTATTCCATTTCTCCCTAAACATTGTAAGCTTCGAAGTCTTTAACTAACGTGATACCGGAGTCAACAAGCATACTTTTAGAATTTGATTAAAAGGGAATATAATATGGAATCGCGTATCTCAAGAATTTAAAGACCAGACAATCGCAAACTCGTTTTCAATAAAATTATTTTATTCATTCAGCAGTTTGTGAGAGGGACATCCAGCAGGGAGAGACACACACACCGGTTTTCATTGACAAAATTGTTTTTTTTTCAATTCCTCTTGTCTAACAGGAATGTTTTGTTTGTGGACAGACTGTTAGACAAGAGGAAAAGACCGCCTCTTCCTACGAAGCATTTCGTTGATCCGATCACGAATTATTTTTCAGTCGTACGCAGCAAGGGTTGAGAATCTCCGATTCACCATCGTACTAATGGTTTCCCGGAGATTGCAAGGCAAGGCACTTTTGCCTCTGGACCCATCGAAATTTACAGACGTGGTCCACCCCCAGTAAATTTCAAAAGTCACAAGATTTCGAAACACGAGGGCGGCGTAGCGGTCGGCTCTTGCTTTCCCGTCTATGCCGATGCACTGCAAGTACAACCCCCCCTCCATCTCCTGGGTGATGGGTAGCAGTTGGACATCTGGGAGAATTATTCGTCCCACTGGCATCTGTGAATTCCGCTGTGCTTCCTGGGGGGAGATAGCCGGCGGGGACAGCATCAACAGATTCCTGCGCGGTGGTGAACTGAGAGGCCGGGATGGAGTGTCCTGAGGCGGTGTGTGCTCTGCGGGGGGCAGAGCTTCCGCCAGGCATTGCAGCCTGCGCGGCGGGGAGAGGCACTTTTCAGGAGACAGCTGCTCAACTGTTTGACTGCTGGAACTCTAGCCTCCCAATCCTCCCCAGTAATGCATCGTAATGCTCCCGCTGCTGCCGAAATGTCTCCATACAGGTGCTGCTTCTACAGGTTGGCACCCTGGCCAGTGGCCGAGAGCAGAGACCCACGGCCTGTGGCAAAATAACATAATTCATGTAAGAAATAAAGTCACACAGTAGTATTCATCAGTCGTGGAACAGAAGTCAAAATAAACTTTTCTTTTTTTCCGTCTTACCGCTTTCTTTTTTACTGTCCTGGTGGTAGATCGTTTCGCCCGTGCGGTGTTTTCTTGAAGAACAGGCTACGAAGAAATAATTATAATTGAATTTAAAATTCAAAACGGCAATAATACCTTGTAATATGCGCTGTAATCGCGTATTTCAGATGAAGTCTGCTGTATTTGCTTACCCTTCGCTCTTTGGAAGCTGGGGCGGCAGAAGCACCCCGTCTCTTCCCGTAAAACGCCTTGGTCTCCATACTGTACTATGGTCGCTGTAGTGCAGGTTTGCAGTTTTTTTTTTGTGATGGGAGCTCACCCAATCCCTTGGTGTCTTTTATGCGTCACACATACTGTATTTCAGCGCCATATATTTCATGGATATTATGGAATATAATGGATGGATATCTTAGTTATCTTTCTAGTTCACAGGTTTGCATGCATAATTTAATTTTGAAAGCCACTGAGACATCAGGTACTACTGTTGTATTTAAGAAAAAGAAACAAAACAAAAAACATACTAACAACTGTGCCATCCTACTCCTTAGTTAATACATTTTATTATTCATAAACAGTTAACATTGTTAGCAAAATATTTTGAATTATATTTAACCCTATTTTTTCTTTAGTTTTGTATTTAACTTATTATATGATAGTCAGACTTAATGTATATTAATGTATATTTGAACAATGAAAATATATTTTTACAAGATTTTACATTAAGCACTTAAAATTAATATGGTTAATAATAGTAAACTGTAACATGCTGTAACAAGATCGGTTAAACTGCGAAGAAAATCCTTTCAGAGAAAATGTTTCAGGTGTGAAGAACATAGATCTCCAATGCAGGGTGTTCCCACACACCCTGCCCCCACTACCATTAGAATATACACAAACATTTTAGCGTTTCATTCTGAGCAGAAGACCCTCACACCTGAAGAGTGCTGGCTGTGACGAATTAAACCGGTTTTACAGGTTTCAATCACAGACCATGTGACATGGGACTCAGTAAACTACAGTAACACCGTATTTGATAACGCTTTAAAAACGCTATAAAATAATGTGACTTGGCACAGAACAAGTCACATCAAGTCAATTTAAACACAAGCTGTCTTTAGCCCTCTAAGCTGGTTCATACAGAAATGTAGAGATCCAGGCTCAGAACACACAGCTTCATTAGCGAATACATATGCAGGACAACTAGAGAAGACGTTTTACAGAGGATGGATTTTTAGAAACATCCCATCAGACATCCCATCATATTCACAACGTGAAATCTAGAAAATAATATTAAGTAACCAAAATCCGCAATATGGAAACAGAACCTGTGTAATTGTTGATAGATGATGTACTCGTAACATATTTTCAAGACGAACTACAACATTTAAAAAATGACTTGTATGTACAGTACTTGATATCTCTAATCAATCCACGGGTCCCAGCACAAAACGAAAGTAAAACGCATACCGTTTCGCGCTTCTTATTAGTTGCTCAAAAGTAATTTGACCGTATGAAATGCATAATATAAACCTAGAAACATATACATGAGCAGTACTTAAGCACTGTAGTATCGGTGTTAAGACATACCTCTCAAATACTGTAAATCAATTTAAAAATATCTCAAGACCGATTCTGGTCGTAATGAAACCATGCAAGGGAGTTTTTATGTCCGTTGCAGTTCTTTTGCAACATGAATATATTTATATCGTTATTAATTTCTTGAGATACGCGATTCCATATTATATTCCCTTTTAATCAAATTCTAAAAGTATGCTTGTTGACTCCGGTATCACGTTAGTTAAAGACTTCGAAGCTTACAATGTTTAGGGAGAAATGGAATACCGGTGTGTATTTTTTTCTTTAAAGTACCGAGACCAGCCATATACCGTATGTTTATGTTAAGATTTCCCTTCAGTGGTAAAATTAGATATGAATATTCAATACTTAAACGGGCACAGTTAAGACATTAAATATACATATACATATTGTATACAGTACAGTTTGCATACGGTAATATGTTTATGTTACGCGATTAAAAAATAAATAAATAAAAATGAAAAGTCCATCACCAGCTGGATTCGAACACACAACCTGCTAGTTGGTAGTCATGCACCTAGACCAGTAGGCTACAAGACAGCTCGCATGATCAAGCAGGCGAAACAGCCCTACACAGCCCTGCCGCAGTACACAGATATAATCATACCGTTATTAAATTCTTTAGATACGCGATTCCATATTATATTCCCTTTTAATCAAATTCTAAAAGTATGCTTGTTGACTCCGGTATCACGTTAGTTAAAGACTTCGAAGCTTACAATGTTTAGGGAGAAATGGAATACCGGTGTGTATTTTTCCTTGTGATATTTTAAGCTCTAGTTGAATGATAGGTGTCGCATTTTAAATCATTTTCGTAGTTAGAAATTATGAAACGCCCTGTTAAAAGCAAGGAAGTTTTTATGCCCGTTGAAGTAAAACAAAATGCCTGACAAAGTATGGCTTGGACAGATTCCAAGTGCTTGTACAAATGTGCTAAAGAAATTATACTTTGAGTATACAGCTTGTCCAAAGCCATCCATTATTAATACTATTAGTAATATCTTCAGTAAAGGCTTTGATGCATAAATATTTCTGATAAAGGTAGGTTGTGTACTTTTGTCCAACTGAGCAATCTTGCTTTCATAAAATATACCAACATTTTAATGACTGATGATTAACATGCTGTAATACACAGTTCAAAATTAAACGCTCAAATGCTGTACATGAGAGGTTAAGCTCCCCCTGGCGGTTTTACAAGGCGACGCCGGATAGTTAGTCACGTGACACACGTGAAATGCGTGAAACGCGTGATACCGTGACACGCCCACCGGGGTATGCCGCGAAATACCTCACCCATTTTGAATGGCTGCATCTGTAGATTGTGGTACTAAATACAGTAGGAGCAAAGGGGTAAAGAATAGTTAATTAAAGGCTCTTCTAAAGAAGGAGGCTCTGAGTCTGGATTTGAAGGAGTTTAGACAAGGTGACTCTCTGATATCCTTGGGGATAGAGATCCAGAGGTTGGGGGAATAACCGGAGAAGGCCCTGTCACCCGTAGAGTGTAGACGGGCTTGGGGGACAGATAGGAGACCAGAATTAGAAGAGCCAAGGTTGCGATTAGGGGAGTAGGGCAATAAGAGCTCAGACAGGTACTGAGGTGCCAAGCCATGGAGAGGCTCATAGGTGAGCATGAGGATTTTAAAGTCGACATGAAACTTGACAGGGAACCAGTGCAAGGACTACAGGATAGGAATAATGCGATCACCGACCTTGTCCAGTGCTAATTTCTCCCTTGTGGCCGCTTGTTCATTTTCGACTGTCGACTCAGAAGAAGTCCTTTATTTGACTTGATCAACACCAATCCCTAGAGGATTTCGAAAGCTGAATCAAAATAACATGTGACTCTGGGTGGACTCCAACCCACAACCTTTGAATGACTTAATTCTATTAACATCTAGAAGTCCAACACGCCCTCCATTGTGCCACAGAGCAAACACTTGTGCTAAAACATAAAACACCTGCAGAAAGCTGTAACACATGCATATCCTTTCATCCTTAAATTGAGCTCCATAAATATTGGCAGTGATTGGCCTGCTGTTTATGAATAGATACCACTGCGATTCACACCCAGGATCTTTTGTTTTTCAGGCACACTAACCAGCTAAGCCATGGCACCAAACATGCAAAATGTTATCTACAGCTTCAAACATCTGTGAGAAACAGGCAGCTTTGCAGTGTTACACCTGCTGGCTCAAAAGGTTAACCTTTTCAAAGATGAAGATCGGGAGAGGATTTCTTTGTCAATTCAATCAAACGTTTCAGAAATGCGGAAAGATTGGTGTGATTCATGCCCAGCGTGGGTTCTCGTTTGCTTACAAATAGAATTAATTTCTTTCTCCAATCTACTCAACTTCAATTTTTGCTAATCTTTTGTTTAATTGCTTCCTAATGTATACTTTGCTGATTACTGCACTGTTCAATTTACCAGTTGATTTTCATTTCTTGTTTTGTAAGACAAAGAGGCTGTTCAAAACGTTACCTCACACTTCAGCCGCAGAGGCGCAGAGAGAGATACTACGACAGGTAACACCCCATGAGAAATATCATGAGCATCTGTAAAACCTCTCTACCTGCCCACTCCCCACACCGACGTGTGTGAGGAGGGTTTTAAAGGGACATTTTGAAGTGTAGAAACATTTTATCGTTCCGTAATTTTCTGTGCAGTTTGTTCCCCTTCAACTCTGCCCAACAACAGAGGTAATGTTTAATACGACAAGAGTAAAGGCACACTGCACATCTGCAAAAGACCACATCCGAGTTTAGTTACAGCAACATCAGAGATTGGAAGGTACAGTAGGTAGTTTCAGATCACTTTTTTATTCAAGTTTTAAGCAACCCTGAATACCTTCTTAAGAAAAATGTGAGAATCCCAGCTAAATCCAGTACGATAGCTGCACTGATCTACAGTATAAAGTTAGAAAACTGTTTGTGCGTTAAAAGAAGACACACCGCCCAGAGCTTTTCTAAAACAGGAATTACACATTTTGGAATGCACCCTCCTTTATAAATTAAATAAAAGGTCTGAAGTCTGCTCCAAAGAAGAACTATATTCAGAGCTGCCAAAGAAGTTGAGATTTCACCAAGTGACAGGAAATATCTCATAAAACGAAGGTACAGTCATTTCCATGTTGGACAAGAGCTAAAGCCCAGTGTTCTTTAATTGAGTAATGTGAGGAAGGCATGTGCTGCAGAAGGTAGTGTGGCTGAGCGGTCTAAGGTGTTGGGTTTTAGGCTACAGTCTTTTTGGAGTCATGGGTTCAAATTCCGCTGCTGCCAGTTTCTTCTATGTTAAGACCTTGCTTCCGATGAGAATATGATCAGTTAAGAATTTATTCGACAGTCTGTCGAGAGATTGGGATATCTTTCAAGATAGTCTTTGTCAGCTCAACATCAAGGCAAAAAAAAGCTTTAATTTGTCTTCTCAACAGAAATGCTCATTGACCCTTTCAGCTTCATGCAGGGAACAACAGCTGCCGAGATAACTTTTCAGTCAGTGCGAATCGTAGTGTGCTGTCAATTCCATTTAATATTGCTTTTGGCTTGCATTCAGCTTTTTTCAGTGAAACTCGAATGCTATGCTTTTTCACACCGAATTGTCAGCAGGAGTACAGTTTATGAAATCTTTGCACACAGCGCTCCATCAGGAATACTTTATCAAGATTAGAAGAAATTGTGGGATTCTCTGCATGCGTTCACAACGCATACCTCAAACAACAGCACCATTCAATGGGAAATTGATTCTGCTTCTTGCTGTTGTTCCTGTGGTTGCGGTAGTTATAAAGTTGAACGCTCTTCCACCTTCTGCCATAGTATTCACAGGGTCGGCTTCATCAATTGGCTCACAAAGGTCAACTGTGATTCGGCTCCGGAAAAAATCAGCAGCAGTGTCGTTATTTTGTCAGTGGGTATGGCTGTCTTTTAAAACACAAGAAAAACACGAGTTTGTGGATTTCTCCAAATAGCAACAGCAAGTTTTAAACCTGCGATAAACATTCTTCCAGTTGAATAGTTTTCCTTCAAGGAAAAGGCAGCACAACAGGGAGAGTCAATATTTAAAGACTTCAGCATCTGTATTGGATTGCTTGTATGCAGACATCGCTCAGAATCCCTAATATTATTCTCCCGAATTCAGTTGTGCAGTGCTTTAGTGGTTTCAGAGTTTCTTTTATCGACACTGCTGTAGTAGAGAAGTGACATAATCACAAACGCAACCATTTGTGCTGGCTGTTTCACTATTAAGCTTTGTTAACTATCACATGATTTTAACTAATTTAACGTCATCTTCAGGAAGGCAAGAGAGCACTGCACACTGAGCTGAAAGCTGTGTGAGCTCCTAACTGGGTGTCCTGTGCTGTTACATGCGCTCTCATATAGCTTGCCACCTTTAAAGGTGCAATATAAAATAAAGTTATTTATTATAATTATTATATAAACTCAACCCCTGCCAATGATTCGGTGTGAAGAAGCAGAACATTCAAGTTTCACAGACAGAAGCAGCACGCAAGCACAACCAACATTAAAATGGAGGGCATTAAAACTGAGTTTCTTGAGAGACTGTGAAAAAGCAATTCATTCCCTTTCATATGAAGTCAGCTGAAAACAATAAAACTACATACAATACAAACAAGAGCACATATAAAATATCAATAACATCGGCAGGGGCACATGCTATAACACAATTACACTTTATGAAAAAAGATTACACAAGGTAAATAAAGATAAGGTCCGCACAGCTTGTTCTTACATTTCGAAAGAGTCCATAAATACCCCTTTACGTCTATTTTGAACTGTTCAAACGTAGGACTCTTCCCAGACCATTTCACTTTATCTCACATTCCTAAACGAGAATGCATCTCCTGTTTTAGAACTATTTTGGGCAGTATGGCTTATGCAACGCACCCACAGTATTCTAACCATGGACTGCAGATCTGTGCTGTAGTTCAGCTGAATTTGAGGGATCCAGCAAACGTACTGGGTTTGACTGGGATTCTGAAATTTCTCTTGCAAAGGTATTCGGGTTTGTTTGAACCTTTGATAAAAAAGTGATCTGATCTGAAACTACCCAGCTTCCAATCTCTGAGGTAGTTGTCACTAAACTCGGTCGTGATGTGGCACACATGTGCCATGTGCCTTTACTTTTGTAAAAAACTGGTATGGGGAAAAGTTTCTTAATATTTATTTTGATTAGCATGCAAGAAAATGTGATCATTACCTATGGAATTTCCCGCCAGCGTGGAGCTTGAATTCACAATCTTGAGATTGAGTGTTCAAGAGTCACAGAAGAGGTCGGCCTGGTCTTCAGTTTGCCAACCATAAGCTCCGGCAGTGCTCCTCTGTAAAGCAGATTGTTCGGATCGGTTATGTGGGACGGCACTTCGATATTAAGATCGTTTGCAGCACACGCATGGTTTCCCCCCTTCACGCAAAAAACATAGACGAAGGAAGCTCTCTTGTCTTGGGCTGCTGACTCCCGGATTTAAAGCGCTCTGGGTGCCAGCTAAGTCTCTAACAAGCACACTATAAAGACAGGAATTACACTTTGCTCACGTCACGCATGGAATGGCGAGGCTACTTGTTCCAATATTATCTAGTGTCACCTCATATGGTGCCGATTCCTGGTTTTCATTTAAGAAAGAGCACTGCAAACACCGTAAACAGTGCAAAACGTGTGATGAAAGAAGTCTTTTCCCCCCTTTTGTCTAAAGCAGAACACAGCGGAGTCATGCCGAGGGTTGTGAGATCAAGATTTCAGTGGAGCACTGTCGTCTACGTCTTTAGCTACATGAGTTGGACATCCTCTTGTACACGGAAAGCAGATTGAGATCCTCTGACATGAAAAGTGCCAGATAAAAGCCATTTCTCATCCTTTCTCTTAGTGGTGGAGCTATCGCATGTAAATGAGGCAACTTGCAAGGCGAGCAGGCTCGGTGCACACCGAACGCAGATGTCTCAGAGCAGTTGAGACGTGTCCAAGTGGCTGTCAAAGGACAGCACTTTGCTGGCGCCGTGGCTTAGTTGGCTAAAGCGCCTATCTAGCAAACAGGAGATCCTGGGTCCGATTCCCAGCGGTGCCTTTCCTCCTGTCTTACTGTACAGAATGTATCCTTACGGGCAAAACCCATGCCTTTTAATCCAGGTGAATGCAAGTGTTCGTTTCCTTTCTGGAACAACCTGTATTGAAAGAAATCTATACAGCTTGCGAAAGATGAAACACAAATCTTGCTTATCAGTGAAGAAGAGGTGCTCCCAGCAGGCCAGCTAATACCAGCAAAGTTTTTTTTTCACCCTGACCCAGAGAATGGAGAAAAGTGAGGCGCCTGTGGCTCTGCAGTGTAATCAGTTTGCGTGTTCGGCGGTTCCCAGTGGGCAAAAGACGTATAATATACGTCTATTAAACGCATACCTTAGACGTCTAAATGTGGTCTACAATTCGTCTAGAATGAAATTCTAATATATGTCTAAAGTTATACGTCAATTATACGTCTATGTTTAGACGTTCATTATACATAGATGGTTGGAGTTCTATTATAAGGATAAATTTAGAGGACTATTATACATATATGGTTGGAGTTCCGGATAACTTTAGAGGTATATTATACGGATAACTTTAGAGGACTATTATACGTATATGGTTAGAGGTCTATTATACGTATAACTTTAGACGTCTATTATATGTATATGGTTAGAGGTCTATTATACGGATAACTTTAGACGTCTATTATACGTATATGGTTAGAGGTCTATTATACGGATAACATTAGAGGTCTATTATACGTATATGGGTAGAGGTCTATTATACATCAAAGATAGATTTTATAGGTGTAGAAACAAGTAAACCAAGCCAATGATTAGGTTTAGAAATGTATTCTGAAAATACACATTCACACCTGAAACATACGTATTTCAAATTATACATTGTATACAATCAATCAACAATCAACATATGGGCAATAATCATAAAAAACACAACTAGTCTTAAACTTCAGCTACAAATTCTGGTAACATGGCAATATACAGTATAGTAATGACAAACACAAAACTAATTACATTAACACACTAACTCAAAACCACATTTTGATTCAAATATACATTTTAGAATGTACAACTTCTATATTTCCAAGAAAAAAAAATATTACAATGGAAGTTAAGACGATTTTTGTCCACTATTTGCAAACCCTGTCTAATTGTCCTAACAGTTAGAACCAAAAACCTATTATTTTCAGAGTCCAGATCTCCTGGCCCCCTGCCTTGCATATGCATTCTTCAAGTAACACATTGCGTGCTCCTTTATTTCTTTTTCTGTTGATGTAGGGTGGGACTTCAGCACCGCAGCTAGAAGAAAATTATATAATATTACTTCCCAAATAAATGATGATTAATATCTTCTTTAGTATAATCTAAAAAATGAACGGTTTACTAAGCTCAAAGCTGAAATAAATGTATAAAATTTGGCTTGCATCATAGCAGTTGAGCAATAAAGTCTGTCCTAATTAAAGAGTACCCAAAGTTTGAAAGGACAACATAGAATAAGAATAAGAGAAACGGCAAAACGATTTTGTGTCATCTTCCCCATTCACACTATTTTATGTGCCATTTTTTTGCTTATTCACGTACTATTTTAATCAAAATAATATTAAGAAAGATCTGTATGTATTCAGATAGTATTATTATTGTTCATACTTACTCGTCAAAAGAGGATTGCTGAGATATTTGCGGATATACTTCTACGTTTGAAAAACGTGTCCAAAATGGTGACCAACGAATACTAGCAATGCATTGTGGTATATAACCGGAAAATATGCTGGGTTAGATATTTTCTCAACGTATGCGTTTATTAATGTTGTCAATATTATGGTTGAAATTTAACATTGATAATACATGGCGGCTATGTGCCCCCTGCTATGAGCTGATGTGCAATTTTAACGCATGCAGTTAGTAAGGATCGGTCACTGTTGTATGGTATTATATATAATGACATTATGGAATAGGATGGGGACAGGCCTGGCAACACGGGGGGAGGGGGGAATGTCGCCCGTTCAGTTTTGGGCAAAAAGATTTACCTAACTTAATTTGCGCCCTAAAAAAATAGTTGTACTTTGTCAATGGTCAGACAACACTAAATGACACGAACAGTCACTCAGTCTGTTTGATGGACAGGAGGGCTATCCGTCCAGGAACTGCACATATCAGTGTCGTTATTGAGTGTCAACATTACGATCCTGTTTGCTCAGGTGGACCGATTCCTTGCAGTAGTTTATCATTATACTTAAAATCGTTATATAACTAGGACTAGTTATAGCAGTCTGTGCTTTCTGTTGGTTTTACAACATTTTTTTCTTAACGATTCAGAACGTCCATGTAGCTGCAAAAATGAACGCTGGTACTTTTCGCTCCAGGCAATACAAACCGTGAGAGTGACGAAAAATGTGAAACTGAACTTCATCGCAAATACCAGATTGCTAGTCGTTATCTTCTATCATGAAGCACTAATCAATGGCATAGCTGTGAGATTTCATTTGGGTTGCTGCACCGTACAGCTCAGTTTCAACCGAAATATCACTCCCCCCTCAGAATTTCAGACGCCCCCCTACAGATTTTTCCCCCACTGATGGGGGACGGGGTGTCCAGGAAATGGTGTATACGGCTCTCTGCACAGTGCACGAAGTAAATTATTTTGGCAGTAATTAATTTATTATATTTACTATATTTATTATACACGTGTAAATTAATTACTGCCAAAATAATTTACTTCGTGCACTGTGCAGAGTGCCGTATACTCCTAGTTGCGGCACACACGATACATACAGTAAAAAGCCTCAGGCACTGTGTTAGATTTGTATTCGACGTTATATATGCGTTTATTCATGTCGTCGATTTTACGGTTGCAATTCGACGTTGATTATACGTCGAGGCGACGTATATATACGTATAGACGTAATTTCGCCGTAAATATACGTATATTCGACGAATCAATGCCCACTGGGAATGTATCTTTGGTTGTTCTGAGATCCTTGATAGTTTCCTCAAATCCTTCAAATGAACATCCATATCAAAGCAATTATGTTTATATTTATTACAATTAAGGTACATATACAAAATATCAACGCACATTTGTATAATGCTCATTTAATGATTGTCAAGGATTGTCAAGTTCTCCAACAAATCTGTGTTCTAATTTTAAAATATTTTTGCTAAGGATACAACGGGTGTATAAATGAATTCTCCTGACAGCCAGTTGAAGATAAAATTCCACGCGTGAAAATGGTTCTCTTGAACATTGACTTAGGTACTTAATTGTTTACATGTAGTTCCACACGAGTAAAATGCACATTTCCTGCAAAGATCAAGAGGGTTTACAAAGAAATCCCATCAAGTTTAAGAAGAGATTATGATTATAGCAGAACAATCTGAAGCACATCCCTGAGTGGGTTTGAACCACCAGCCCTTTGTTTAACAACTGCACAGAAACACACTCACGTTGCTTTTTGCCATTCGCACGTTTGTAGTTAAAATAAAATACTGACATTTTCCTGCCAGCCAGCAGTATTTCTCCTGCACTGACCATGAATAACCAATAACTTTATTTCATCTTTTGCAGGCTGTAATCTACAGAAAAGGAAGTGAATACTTGTATTAAGTTAAATCAAGCCGACGGAAATGTACTGCCGTTGTTTTTCTCCACTTTTCGTTTAAAGGAGAAAAATCACTGTCATTTTCCTGCGGTATTTCTTCTGTCCTGATAAGCAAGACTTGTATTTTATCTTTCATAAGTTGTTTGAATTTCTTGAAGTTCAGAAACAACTTGTTCCAGAAGGGAAATGAACACTTGCTTCAAAGTAAATCAAGACATATGTCTCTCTCGCTGCGTGTGCTCTTATCTGTCCATCTCTCTCTCCTCTTCTCTCTGGCAGTCTGTGCAGAGTTTCTGAAGGGGATGTAAGACCACTTGGCAAAGAAGAAAAATTCTGAGGCAGAATAAAAAAAAACATTATTCTCTTCTCAGTCAGATTCACAGCTTAGACACACTCAGACAGAAGCTCAACTCCGTTCTGCTCCCTATCCTCACAATCCAGAACCAGAAGATATTCAGACAATCAGTGCTGCTACATGAACAATATCAGACAGAACAGCCTGGACTCAAGTCACATCTCTCCCTTTTCTCCTTTCTCCCAGCCCTCTTAGAGACATAAAAGAGCTCGTGGTTCTCCTCTCTGTGAACTGGGCTCAGGGGTCACTGATCTGGCAGCTGTGGGCTCTGTTCCAGGGCAGAAGCAAGAGGCTTCTATTAACCCTTTCCAGGACTTCCAGCCCTTCAGTATTACTTTCTTTACTGTACTGTAAATGATATCTCCCGCCAGCCCTTCAAAGATACGTTTCCATGGGTGAATATGGTTGTCTGGGGAGTTGCGGTGTTGATCACTATTGGACTTCCCCGAGTGTTCAAGTGTTGTTCTTGGACACGGGCAAAAGACTCGCATTTTCGGTAAATATAAAGAGGGTTAAGGTTTCGGCTTTAGCGGAGGCAGTGTTTACATTGACAATAATAAGAAGAACGTCCCTGGGTGGGCTTGAACCACCAACCTTTCAGTTAACAGCTGAACGCGCTCACCGATTGCACCACAGAGACTGACAGGAAGGCTCTACTCCATTCGCACCTTTCCGGTCAAAAAATAAACATAGCTTGCATTTTCTTGCCAGTCTGCAATATTCCTTCTGCTCTGATAGCCAAGAATTAAATTTCATTTTTCACAAGCTGCATTAATTTCTTGAAAAACAAGTTGTTGCAGAAAGGAAATGCATTCATGCATTAAACTAAATCAAGCCCTGTGCGGTTGTCCAAGATGGTAGTTTCTGCACAAAAAGACAGGAAGAAATTCACAGCTGGGATGTGGAGCCAGGATCTCCAGTTAACGAGACAGGTACTTAAACCGACTCAGCCACGGTGCCGGCAGAATTCTCCTCTTTTACAGCAGCTTGGACACACCGCTCTGAGCCATTTGCGTTCAGTAAGCCCTGAGTCTGCCGGCTGAGCAAGCTGCCTCCTTTACATGGAACAGGAGCCCTGACCGTAAGAGAAATGGCTTTTATTGGGCACTTTTCATGTCCAATGCGCTTGACATCTCCCAAGGGCGACAGGGTTCATTTATGACACTTTTCCTTTCTTTCTTCTTTCTGTACTCTTTGAAGAAACTAAATGAGAAATCATCTAAGGGAAAATGTATTTTTTCATGGAGAAAACATGCACCAGGAAATGTTGTTTAGAAGAAGTGAGTTAACATGAAAAGTTACCTAATTTACCGGAGCAAATGCTCACCTAGCAAGATAAGCTTTACTACTAGAGAGAAGTAGAGTGAAAGACATGATCATTTCACGCCGTTGTGGAACAAAACACTTTTTTTTGGGAATTCTAAATCAATTAGAAATTCAGAGCGACACATAAAGGCTTTGTCTGCTTAAAAGTACTGATTTTTTAAAACTGATAAAAATGTAGAAAACACGGTTCTCACTTAGAAATTTAAGATGGGGGTGGGGTATTACTAGTAGCGGCGCTGAACTCACCATGGTACAATTCATTTACGTGACGGGCTAGTGGTTTAATGGATAACGCGGCTGATTTCGGTTTATAAGATTGTCGATTCGACTTCTACAGGGGTTGTGTGATTTAAATCAGGCTCCTCAGAAATAGATGTCCGTTATGTAAATGAACCGCACCTGAAAGCAAACGTTGGGTCTGGGTTCCTTTCTTTCCTGCATGAAATAGCAAATCATTACAAAAAAAACCACCAACTAATGTCCAATAGTCCAATAGTTAGTAATTTAAGTAAACATGAATATACTGTAAGGTCTTGGTACATGGGAGTGGATTTCAACCACAATTAAAAAAGGGCAAATTATAATTACAGGCTTCAGACACTTTTTCATACAAAAGTGACCAAACACTCCCTAACTTTCAAAAGCAACCACATCAGCTGACCTCGACATGATTTGAACACGCAACCTTTTGATCAGGAGTCAGATACGCTACCATTGCACCACGAGGTCACTCATGGTGAGTGTTTTTAATTCACCCAAAGAGAAAAATCAGCGTCCCTGAAAAAGATTGTTTTCATTCTCTCCTGTGAGGAGCGCCGCTCTTCCAACGAGGGTCTCTTCTTCCCAGACCACAGATTATTCTTCCAGCCCGGCTCTCTCACGGAGAGCAGACACACCATCTCCACTAATGTGTTTACTACATCTATAGATCTGACCCCCTACAGCCTCGATATTCCTGGACAGGATATTTACCACCAGCCCCGTGAACGTCTCATCTTGACCTCTCCCAGGAGGAGCACAATTAACACAGAATCCTCTCTCCATTTAGCAAATAACACAAAACACTGTTTACCTGTCAAGACAGAAAACCAGGCTGCTCCAGGTGAGGCTTAAACTCACAACTTTGGCATGACTCCACTGAATATGTCATTTTACATGGCCTGAACCAAGAAAGAGATTGGAAGTCAAGAAGTTATGGTGTTGTTTTAATACTTGCCTACTCTTTTAATTTTTCGGTCAAATCTTTTATTTGGGAGTACTTTCAATGGATGTTAATCCTTGTCCCGATGCACGATTCTGGGCCATGGTGTGTCTTGAATAATGTTCTTATAGGCTTCAGTTTGGAAAAGTGCGCTCTTCAGAAGCTACCGAAACCGCTAATGGTTACATAACACTTAATGCAAAAGCAACGTTCGGGTTTGAAAAAGAATATTACTTGCTATAAATACAAACACTGTTACAGGAAGCGTGTTAGGGCTATTTTAGCTTAGATCATCAATTCATCTTAAATTCTTGTCCATCTATAGCAACAGCGTCATTGCTACTAAGCGCTAAAGGCAGGTCCTGGCAATACAATCTTCTTTAGAAAACATTTTTAAAACTATTTCCACTACCATACGTGAAGTAAAAGATTCCGATTGCATGCAACTAATAAATTATCTTTGCCAGGGACGTTGTAGCTAGATACAAATTACAATCAAACATTTGTCAGCTTTAACATTTTCTTTTGGATCCACAGGACGATCAGCATGAGCCATCAAAGAGCCTGTAGCGGCAAGAAGTTTAAAAGCACACAAGTGATCTGTCTTTGGTCAAAGGAATTGCTGGAGCAGTAGGACGCAGAGCAATATCTAGCAGCTGTAGACGATGTTCGGGGAAGAGAGATTCTGTTTTCAGCACAGGGAGTGAGAATGAGCTCAGTCCGGCTCCCAGCAGAATCCATTCTGGTTTGGTTACTGTCAGACTGTGCGTCTGAGGCTCTTTGGATCACAATGTGAAAAAAAAAGAACAAAAAACATTTGCTCACATCTTGTGATTTCCATGAGAGGAAGAGAAGATATCACTTTAAAAAAAATCAGAACTGAAGATTTGGATCCGGGACCTCATACTTGTCAAATGATTAAAATAATAATTATGAAAATATCAGGTTGTGTTTCTGCAACATATCGTGCACAGTATGCCATTTTTTTCTAAAAATACAGTAGATTGTACTTAATAAAAATGTACAATTCACCGCTGGTATAAACAGATGTGTGCTGTGTTTGCCTTTGTTTAAAAAAGTAGTTCACAATACGATGGAAAACACAGAAAGCACAAACTTAATAATATAACGATACAAAATCAATACCAAATCATAAAGCCAATTAAGTACCTATCCTTTGAAAACAGTGACATTTGTATCTACTTTTGAATTACAAATCAGACAGAGTAGTCCCTTAATTCAAAGATCAGATCTTGGCCAAAACAAGACAATCAGATTTTGGCTGAAATCGTAACAAGAGCCTCTGCTTCATCGTTTATTGAGCTTTTGATCAACGTCTGAGTGAAAAAGATTCGCTATTTTAACTCTTTGATTAAAGTTCACAAAAAGCACCTTCCTTCCAGCCGGAGTCAAAACAGCGACTTAAGGATTCCCTACTGTTCCCACTACAGTTTTCCGCTCTACCAACTGAGCTGTCAAACGGATCTAAAGAACTCCACTCTGGCACATACTACCCAAAGTAGTGAAATATTCCGGGTGATTAAATTCCAGTTCGACATCAAGTTTCCAACTTGTTTCCTTAGTCTTGGTTACCTTGAATTTAAGCCACAAACCAGGATTCTACTTTATAAACTTCCAGGGATGTTACAAAATGTTTGATAGGGCATCAATCATTAGAGGCGGAAATTCACTCCTTTTTTTTTCTTGAGGCATCATATTAAACATTTCATTTGGATCGAGAAGAGGATCACCATGAGAAACAGAACAAACTGTTTGATTCTGGCTTTACTGGGAGCTGTATCACAGCTAATGCATTTAAAGCCTTCAGTATGCGATAGTGAGAGTTCAGTTATACCAGGGAGTGGGAGTGAAGAGAACTGAACTGAAATTTAGTAAATTCATATTTAAATAGAGTGTTCTGTCACTTAAAACTTACTGCAACACTACCAGGAGTGGGGATTGAACCCACATGGACATTTGTCCATTGGATCTTAAGTCCAATGCCTTAACCACTCGGCCATCCTGATCTACAGCTAGATGCTGATCAGTTGTTTAACATTTAAATATGATTCAACAATTAAAAAAAATTAAACCGGCGCCCTGTCACAGAAACGTACCCCGGTCACCCGCGCAACAAGCAGGGGTACTCAGCACTATACTAACGAGGAGCACTTGTCCGTGAGCTGAGCGTGAGCTCTGTTTACGGTCAGCAGTCATTTCCTCTTTTCCAAAGACATTTTCGCCTGCTCTCAGTAATTAATGTCGGTTTGAAGTCTGTTCCTGTTGTCTCCACTCTTGACAAAGAGCAGCCTTACGTAGGAGACTCCCTCTCTCAAGAAGTTTGCCATCACCCAGCAAGAAAGAAGAGCCAACCGGGGTAAACAGCTTGAAGTTCAAAAAAGATGTTGGCACGCCTGTAGCGTTTACACGAAACCTCTTAAAGTTGCGAGAATACTTCCTTTGTGTATAAAATACATTGTGAATGCTTTCTCAGCCTTTACTTTTTCGTTTTTATGACATTTTTTTACCAAGCATGTATATTCTTTTGTCCATATCTCCGCAATGGAAGCACAGAACGCCTTCAAACCAAATGCATTTTAAAGACCACGCCTTGTGGATATTTCCACAGCCTTTACATCAAACTATCAGTGAGCTAATTATCTTTTTTTAAACCTCCAGTTTTTCATCGATGCGTAATTACGCACGAACTGGAACCTGGGGGACCGCTGTGTGCACACGTTCACAACGCGAGAAATACTGTTCAATATGGCTTCGTGTGAAAAACCCATATATGACCATAGGAAGCAGAACAGTGCAGTCTCCAATTACCCAGACTGTAAGCATGGGAATAAAGCTTTGTTTGATTTCTAAAACCCTTCCTTTATGTCCTGTTTTCATTCAACTAAGGGTCAACTATATTCACAATACTACTGACAGCAGCAAGATTAAAATATTCTTTACTCAGCGGCTAATTAAAAACAGCTCCCATGATGTTCATACCGACTTTTTACACAGAACACTAACACAGCTTTGTGTTCAGAATCTCTTTTTCTCATGCTTTTATTTAATGTGGCACAATGCACTGGGATAGGGGTATTCTGTTCACAAACCAATAGCATTTAAACCAAAGCACCCACAATGCTGAAAGTAAGTGTTTTGCACACTAAGGAGGTCCTCTGACTTTTCCCAGCTTTGTTTTGGGTTGTGGAACCTTTATTTTTTTATGATTTTCTGAAGATAACACTACAGGTAATACACTGGGGTAGGTGGGTTGACTTCATGGCTCAATAGCAATTCAAATACAACAGCCACACTGCTGAAACTAAGTGTTTTCCACACCAGACAGGCCCCCGAACCTCATACAACCTTGCTGTGGCTGAGGCCGCTTTCTTTATTTTGTAATGATTTTTTGAAGATTACACTACAGGTAATACAGTGCGATAGGTGGGTCGACTTCATGGCTCAATAGCATTTCTAATACAATAGCCACACTGCTGAAATCAAGTGTTTTACACACCAGACAGGCCCCCTTACCTTATACAACCTTGCTGTGGCTGTGGCCCCTTTATTTATTTTTTTATTTCCATATGGCACCATTAGACAGCCGGTACATGGTGATAGGAGGGTGCTATTCACGAGTCAATAGCTCTTCAAGCACAACAGCCACAGTGCTGCAACCAGGTGTTTTACACATCAGACAGCTCCCCTAACCTTATACAACCTCGCTTTGAGTTGTGGAACATTTCTTTCAAATCACTTGGGTTCATCAATCATTTGATCATTTTTCAGCATGGAATAAACCTATTACTTGTGAACTTGAACTTGAACTTGAACTTTATTGCCATATGTAACCGGTACTGGTACAATGGAATTCTTACTTACAGAAAGTCTCTCGATTGTAAAACAAGTGTAAAAAACAAAACAAAGTGCAAACAGTGCATCAAGACAATGTACAAACAAACAATAGACAATGTGCAAGTAAACATGTAGACAGTTTGAATGTAAACAACACAGACGTGTAAACAATGACTGGAGATGTGCAATAGATAAGAAATCATAAAGAGGTAGATGGTCATGGTGTAGGTGTGGTCCGAGGGGGATGGCTAAATGTGTTCGCCAGTCTCACTGCTTGTGGATAGAAGCTATTGAAGAATCTTGTGGTAAGTGTCCGTATGCTCTTATATCTCTTGCCTGAGGGCAGTGGGGTGAAGAGCCGAGGCAACTTCTACGCCTTCCCGGACTCCGACCCCTGCCAGTCCCTTGACTACGCCTTCGCCTGTCGATTCTGTGCCTACGCCTGTACTACGCCTTCCCGGACTCGGACCCCTGCCTGTTTACTCCGACTACGCCTGCGTCTCGCGCCAACCCTACCAAGGGCACCGCATTGGATCCCTATCCTCAGCAGTCTGCCCCTGCGTGACAGGTTCTGAGTGTCTTGGTCACATCCGTTTGTGTGTATAGATGAAAAAGCTATTGAAGAGCACCCCTATACCCTCCCCATCTCGGTGGAAGTTGCCATGTTAAAAAAATCCTAAAAAGAGAATTAAAGTTGCACACAACAAAGCATGACTGTGAAAGGTCAGGAGGCCTGCCTAGTGAGCACAAAAGAGAAGAAAGGAAACACAGTGTTTCAGTTGTGGCACCTTCTTTGGGTTAACTTTAACTAACCATTTACTTTTAATTAACCCAAAGAAAGCTCCTTAGCCGAAACGCTGTGTTTATTTTCTCTCTTTTCTCCCCCCCGATATGCAGCCCACCACCAGCTGTTGAATCTCTCTCTCAATCCTCTCGGGAAGAGGCATCCAGATAGAGGGTACCACAGGGTGGACAGGCACAGCATTTTGACCAACAGGACCCTTCCCTTCGAGATCAGGGACCTGCGTCTCCACCTGCCAAGTCTGACTTTTATCTTAACGAGCTTCTCCTTCCACAGCAGAAGCCCAGTGGCCTACTCATCAGTAGTAATATAGACTCCGAGGACCTTCAGGTGACCCGTCTCCACCTTGAAGGGTAGCCAAGAAGCAGGGCAGTGTCTGCCTTCCCTACCAGCAAGACCTCGGGCTTCTCCAGGTTAACCCTGGTGCCAGAGGCAGCACAGTAGGCCTGAACCACCTCCAAGGTGGAATGGATCTCCGCCACCTCTGTCAACATTATTGTGGTGTCATTGGCATACTAATAGATCAGTGAGGTGGCAGCGCCCCAAGGCAAGGTGACCCCGCGCACCCCCTCCTTCCTGCGGATCACCAGGCCCAAGGGCTCAGTCACCAAGGAGAAGAGTAGGGCAGACAGAGGGCAACCCTGCCACACTCACCTGGTCACGGGAAAGAAGATCATGAGGGAACTGTTCACCCTGACACACCTCAGTATCCCCCTGTACATGAGCTTCATGTCCTCTCCCTTTCCCGTCATGTCCTCCACAGGAAGACAGATGAAGGGAAATCCATGTGCTGATTGACAACAAAAAAGTCGCTTGAAATTATTCACCAATCTGTTTTATGTCTGACCACATCTCCCCTTCCTCTTTTCCAGTGAGCACATTACTTTCAGTGTCTTCTCCTGTCTTTTCCTTGCTGTATTACTGTCCCCTTCCCTCATGTGGAGATGGATCCACAGCCAAAACCCTGCTTGTTTCACCCTGTTTGTGCAGCATCAGTCTGTGTGAGGAGAGGGACTCACGCTGCTCCGGTGGTGCAATAGGTCAGCATACTTATACAGCAGAGTCATGCTGAGATTGTGAGTTCCAGCAGCTCCTGGAGCATCATTACTTCTAGTTTTAGCGACTGAAACTAATTGTTAAGTTTAGGTCTGTTCATGTTTCTCTGTCCATTTAGAAGAACTGTATTAACACAGGTAAATATGTTTCCACAAGCCAATACACTGCAGCTACATCTGATACTGTTGCTGTTTGTAGGCCAAGTGTTCCTGGTGTCAGCCTACTATACCATCTTCAATTGGCCCAAGTTTTTTTCTGCCACTTGACGATTCTGCTTCTGTATTTTTGCCAGTCTTTTTTGCATTTTATACAAACAGCTAACATGCATATTCTTTGTTGTATATATATGGTTCATTCACAGAAATAGGAGAGACTGCCTTCTTCTTATTATTATTATTGTTTTGTTTTTGTTTCTGAGAGATCTTGGTACAAAGTATATACAGTATAAAACAATTTTACGTTGTACTTCAAGGCTATGGATCATAAAAATTTCACTTTTCCTTGCTGAAAGTCTAACGCACAAGAGAGAATGGTGATAAACTTCCTGAATATTTGTCCCACAATAGACACTTTTTGGGGAAAATTTTTTTTTAATTTGATGTGTTATCATGTGAACTCTTGCTCTTATGATGGAAAAATATTGTATTTGGTATTGCATGTAATTAGATGGTAATTCTTTTATTTGTCCTGTCCTCTTGTTAAGATGTGTTGTAACGTTGCCATAGCCAAAATGTAATGTAGTGGCTCTCTGAAGGCACCAGTTCTGTAGGGTTTGGGCATTTACTGGGACAATTATTAATTGTAGCAGTAAATCACAAAATTGATTCTTTTGATGGCTTTAGAATCCAACCATGCGACATAACTCAAACAACGCACACACACAGGTACTAATACACAAGGATACATTTATTAATACATAGAATATGCATATAAACCTAACAGATCTTATCGAGAGGGTTATCAGAAGACAAAAGGTATATATTCATTCAGTTACAAAGAGTTACATATATCAAGAGGACATACGTTCAGTATATCATTCATTTAGACCGTTTCGTAAATGAACCTGGTTATAACTTCTACATTAGATGCTCAAAACAAGTACATAACTCTTAGGAATTAAATTGATATCAACTGTAATGGAGTGAAGTTGAATACTCATCCAATCTCTGGGGATTCAGATCTCCTGCGGGCACAAAGAAACAGTTGCAGGCTGTTGCTGTCCAATCCGCGCTCTCTGGCTCGGTGCCAGGCTGTGCTGTGCGGCTTGCGACGGTGCGCTGCTGATGCTGCTGATGCTCACTGACCGGCTAGTTAGTGTTGGCTTTAACTAGCAAAGTTTGCGCACAGGAGAAAAGATGACTGTGGGTCCCAGCAAGTCAGGAAGAGGACCGGTTCGTTCCTGATGAAGAGCTAGTTCTGAATAGTGATTCAGCTGTCCACAGTTCCGACCTGTTCACGAGGCTTGCTGCTGGTGCTCACCTCGGGTGGATCCTCTGATTACTCCCTGGCAACCTCCGCTCTAGACTCTTAGAACAAAGGAAAGCTCTGGCACTCGGACACACTGGCCGTTCCGTGGTTGTCCGGGCTGAGTCTCAGGATGGTCAGGAGGCGCGCTGCGAGAATGTCCTGCCCTAGGGAGCCTTCTGCTCCTGGGCCGTCCTGCCCTGGAATTCTCCTTTGAATTCCCTTTAGAATAGTCTCAGAAGTCCACTGAATCTCTTGAATCTCACTGAATCTCTGTGTTACCTGTTTTAACCTGGAGGAACTTCAGCTCGTTGATTGGCTGAAAGTTCCATGGGCATCAGAGTCCCACGTGGGTTACTCGGCCCTACCAGTCCCTGATTGGTTGATCAAGGTGAGATATGAGTCACTTACTCCTGACACTTAGGAATGCAGTCCAGATGTCCATCTGGCACTCCCTAGACAGATAGGCGCCAATGGATGACCATTGATCATGATAGCCAGGCTTAGCTAAGTGCATCCCCCTTTGGGAGCTGTCCTAGGAAACCTTATCACAGGTTCACAGGCTGCACCACAGAGATGAAAAGAGAAATGGGGCCTCATTTGGGAAGGCTCAGAACACTTAATTCTTTCTTATTAATAAGCCTCGCCGCTACAGTGTTATTTCAGGAAAATAAAGTATATGCTCAGTAGAGGGGGTATAATATTTTGTCTGTTAATCAAACATAATCAGCAATTATGGACAACCTTTTTTTTTGCCAAGGTTGTGAATATTGTAATGCCTCTGAAGTCACATTAAAACTTCCTGTAGAATTAAAAAAACACAGAAATACAAGCGGGCATGATTTGTGTCCTGGATACTTGAATGCAACAAATCCTGCCCCGGAAAGTGCCCCTTCTCTCCTTTTGAGCCACTGCCCACCAAAAGGTCTCTGCACGGCTCTGTTTGGGAGATGTCAAGATGCTGAGCGTGTGCTGTGTTTCAGTGGCGGATGTAGAGCACACGCTGTTGTACACGGAAAGCACATTGAGCTCCTTGGACATGAAAATTGCCAGATGGTTAAAACTTCTCTCAGTAAACAGGAGATCCTGTGTCCAAAATCCCGAGGTGCCTTTCTTCCTGTCTTGTCATACAGAATGTATTGTAACCAACGGGGTTCATGTGGGTTCCCTCGCCGCCACCACATTAGGTCGGCCCCCAACCGTTGGGGACTCGAACCTGGGCCTCTGGCGTCACTCAACAGGGACCCAGCCTGTTGAGCTAAAGAGAAATCTCCCTTTAGCCCAGCGGCTGCAGCCCCTGGTATCACAGGGAAGGGCGGAGATGTCACCGCGGCGGTAAGCCGGCTCTTACACGCTTCTGGTGGCCGTAAACATTACACTCTCCCCCGCTTAACTCGCCGTCCTTGGCGAAGGGCTATCCCATCCTACTGCTGACACCAATGTAACACTACGGGGTTCACGTGGGTGCCCTTCCCGCTGCCACATCAGGTCGGCCCCCCACTGTTGGGGACTCGAACCTGGGACTCTGGCGTCACTCAACAGGGACCCAGCCAGTTGAGCTAAAGAGAGATCTCCCTTCAGCCCAGTGTCTGCAGCCCCTGCTATCCACAGGGGAGGGCGTGGACATCACCAATCTGGTAAGCCGGCTTTCACACTCATTGGTGGCTGTTAGCGTTACAGTATCATTAAGGACAATCACATAGGGCTTGATTTAGTTTCATGCAAATATTTACTTCCTTCCTTGGAATAACTTGTTTTTCAACAACATTCATACAATTTGCGAAATATGAAATACAAATCTTGCTTATCAGTGCAGAAGAAATACTGCCAGATGGCAAGAAAATGACGGATTTTTTTTTCTTTAACCAAAAACCTGCACATAGAGATGTAGAACAAAAATCCGCTTGAGACGTTTTCGTTGGGGAGGAGGGTTGTGGAAGGGCAAAAAAATAAATCTGTTGCGTTTCATAAAATTCAGTTACGAACGGCGCAAGTTGCAGGTGATTGACTCCTCTTCACTAGGTGGCGATAGGAGGTGCAGTGAAGTTTATATCCGGCTGCAGAGACTCCTCTTTCTCAGCTCCGCTTCTCGATTGTCTTGAAGTCGCCGCCACGTTAACGAATGACGTCATCATACTACGCAACACTGCATATATTTCACCCACGTGTAGGTGATTGAATCATTTTCTTTAGGTAAAGAAGGAAGTTGTTTTTTTAATAACTTCAGTTTCTTAAAACGTAGCGTCTTGTCGGTTGTGTTTATGCTTGAACAGAGCACAGACCTGACAACAGAATCTGTGAAGAATAAAAATAAAGAAGTTGTTCTGTTTAAATCGCAAGTCAGCCTTTGTTTCTGACCGACTCTGAAGAAGGATGGCGGAGTGCTTGTTAAATCTGCAAACCCAGCTTGACTCTTTCATGCAGGTTTTGCTCAAATCGATCGTGTATGAAGTGTCAGAAGTTTTCCGAAACAGGATGTCTGACTCTGAGGACGAGTTTCAAGACAAACTCCGCAGCGTCTCCCAGGTCCTGGTGAGACGTGCCGTGTTTAAAATCACACAGTGTGTGGAGGACAGTGTCGGGAGTGAAATGGCGCAGCTGAAGAAGGAGAACGAGAGCCTGAAATGGAGATTACAGCTGTGGGAGAAGGAGTCGGGAGCAAGAGGAGATCAGGAACAGACAGATCGTGTTGGACACACGCTTCCCTGTGAAGTCACTGCAGAAATAAAAGAAGAAATGGACACGGAACTGCAGCTCTGAGGTCAGTGTGGTGACTTGTATGAAGTCAGTGTGTTTAAAACCAGTGTCTATAACTTTCTCACTGGTGAGTTTTTTTTAACTAAACTTTATTTTAAAGAAAACATCTCGCAAGAGTAAACATTCTCGTTATCTAACAAACTATCAAAGTGTCATAAAAAAAGCTTTCCTCAGTGGTGAGAATATAGTGGCGAGATGCAGAGTGACGTGGGAAAGACTTGTGTGATGTAGCAACGGGATTATTTACTGGAAACTGAATTGTTTTGTCCGGTTACGGCGCTGAAAATACCTCGTTCACATTCAACAATTGTTTCACTGAATCAATTTGTACTCTGACGTCATTAGGAAACAACATTTATAAATGAACAAGTAATAGGTTTATTCCATGCTGAAAAAAAGAAGAGAGAAAACACAACGTTTCGGCCGTGGAGCCGTGTTTTTCCTCTCCTTTTTTCAGCATGGAATGAACCTATTACTTGTTCCTTGGAAGCCTACGCATGCTGACGCAACTATCCACATGAACATTTATAAATATTGTATTTACGTTGTATTGGTCTAAATTTTTACTAAGTATACTAATGATTGTGTATATAAACATTATTTAATTGGTTTAAGTATTACTGTCGTCCAAGGTCTGTGTCTGTATTGAATCCTTGAATATTAATCCTGTGTGTCTATATTAACCCCTCTCTTTCTCAATGCAGTGTTAGTGTACTGTAGTGTCCAGAAAGTGTCTGTATTAACCTCTCACTCAGTGCAGTGTTAATGACCTGTAGTGTGCAGTCAGTGTGTCTGTATTAACCCATTTCTTTGATTGCAGTGTTAATGTCCTATAGTGTCCAGTCAGTCTGTGTTAACCCCTCTCTCAGTGCAGTGTTAATGAACTATAGTGTCCAGTCTGTATGTATCTATTAACCCCTCTCTCTCAGTGCAGTGTTAATGTACTGTTACGTTCAGTCATTGTGTCTGTATTAACCACTCTTTCAGTGCGATGTTCATGTACTGGAGTGTCCAGTCAGTGTGTCTGTATTAACCCCTCTCTCTGTGCAGTGTGTATGTGCTGTTATGTCCATTCAATGTGTCTGTATTAACCCCTCTCTCAGTGCAGTACTAATATCCTGCTGTGTGCAGACAGTGTGTCTGTATTAACCCCTCTCTCTCAGTACAGTGTTAATGCACTGTAGTGCCCAGTCAGTCACCGTGTCTGTATTAACCCCTTTCTCTGATTGCAGTGTTAATGTCCTGCAGTGTCCAGTCAGTGTCTGTATTAACCTGCCTCTCTCTGTGCAGTTTTAAAGTAATGTAATGTGCAGTCAGTGTGTCTATTAACCCATTTCTCTCAATGCAGTGTTAATGTACTGTGTTGTGCAGTCAATGTGTCTGTATTAACCCCTCTCTCAGTGCAGTGGTAATATGCTCTTAGTTCCAGTTTGTCCATGTCTGTATTAACCCCTCTCTCTTTCAGTGCAGTGTTAATGTACTGGAATGTCCAGTCAGTCAGTGTGTCTGCATTAACCCCTCTCTTTCTCAATGCAGTGTTAATCTACTGTAGTGTGCAGTCAGTGTGTCTGTATTAACCCCTCTCTCTCTGTGCAGTGTCAATGTAAATGTAATGTAATAGTGATATTATTACAGTAGTCTTACTTTTTACATGGTAGTTAGGTTTCTGACTAAGCTAAATCAGAACATGCCCTTATACCCACATATTCCGCTATGTTAAAACAACCCAAATTGTTTGTGATTGTGAGTGTACTAGTATGCGTGTGTGTAGTTTAAAGCTTTTTAGATCACATGGCCTCAGCTATCACTACTATGCTGATGATACTCAAATATACATCCATACCAAACCTGACGCTGATGTGGCTGTCTCTGATGTGCAAATTCTATTTGCATCCCCGATATAAAAACTTGGGTGACTCAAAATTTCCTTCATTTAACTCTGACAAGACTGAAGTCATGCTTATTGGCACCACCCATCACCTTTGTACAACCAATGTGTAACCCCATCTGTAGATGGTCTTGTACTTGAGCTTCAGTCTAAATTGAATAACTTGGGGATGATGTTTGACATTCGACCCACATGTGCAGCATGTTGTCAGAACATCTTTCATTCACCTCATAAATATTGCTCGACTACGCCCTATGTTATCACAAACTGTGGCTGAAAAGTGTTGTCTAATCTTGAATCGACTACTGTAACGCTCTACTCTCTGGGGTTTCTAAATCCACATTGAACAAACTTCAGTATGTCCAAAATTCAGCAGCCAGAACCCTGACCACGTCTAGTACAAATGATCACATTACTCCTATCCTGGAGTCCTAGCACTGGCTTCCTGTCAAGTTTCATATCGACTTAAAAATCCTCCTGCTCACCTATAAGACTCTCCATGTCTTGGCTTGGCACCTCCATACTGGTCTGATATTATCACCCTACTCCCTACCTTGCAATCTTCGCTCTTCTAATTGTGTTCAACTATTTGTCCCCCAGTCTGTCTACACTCTATGGGTGACATGGCCTTCTCCTGTTTTGCCCCAAGCTCTGGAACTCTCTCCCCAAGGATATCAGAGAGTCACCTTCTCTAAACTCTAAATCCAGACTTAAAAACTTTTTCTTCAGAAGAGCCTTTATTGAACTGTTCTGTACCCCTCTGCTCCTACTGTACTTAGTACCACTGTCTACTGTCTCCTCTAACTGCGTATTCTCATCGTGTTAATTTTGTGTATTTTTTGTTGTTGGCATTCTGTAAAATGCTTTGAGAAGCCACTTCTAAAGGTATAAAACTATAAAATAAAGTTTATTCTTATAAAGGTCGTGTCTTCTTGGCCTGTGTTTACAGGCTCAGAGGCCAATGTTCTCTCCAACGCTGGGGAAAGGGCTCTTGAACAGCAGCACAGTGAGGAGGAGTGGGGCTCCAGTCTGATGCAAGAGACAGAGCTCACTTCCGCAGAAGGGAAAGAGGCACTTAGTGAGCAGCACACAGACAGCAGACAGAGTGTCAAGGATCTGGACTCTGTGGCCATGATGAAGACAGAGCCTGAGAGTGAGACACCTGGGCTCTTAGTATGTGATGATTTTACAGAGAAGATGAATAATCTGGACACAATCAATATTACACAAGGTTGTAATGAACTGGGCTGTGTCTCTGTACAAGAGCACAGTGAAGAACTGGATGTTTTAAATCTTACAGAGCAGGATATGGATCCCAAGTTGATTGACCCTGCAGAGCAGCAGACTGATGTACCTGGTGAAGAGAACATTACTCATATACAGCACACAGAGGAGAGTCAGTACAGGGAGGAGCAACAGCAGCTCCTACAGGGCTTGATAATAATTAGGCCTTGTTCTGTTCAAGTGGAGAGACTGTCACTGCAGAGTCTCAAACAATCATACGATCCCTTAGTATCTGATGACTTTACACACAGGTTTAATAATCTGGTTACTGGGAAAATTGTTGAACTGGAGAGTATGACTGTTCTTGGCCAAAGAGAGGAACAGCTGAATGAACTGGATTGTTTAAGACTCAGAGAGCTGGAGAACGAGCCCCAGATGATTCACACTGCTGAGCAGCACACTGAAGGACACGGTGGAGAAAACACAGCTCTGTTTCAGCACATGGAGCAAGACCATTCCATGGAGCATTTGCAGAATAAGAGACCCCAGCACGATCAGAGATTGTGGAAGAATAACTCAAGGCCTTGCTCAGATGGAGTGGACAAACTGCAATTATGGCACGGGGAGAAACCGCGTTTCTGTCAGTCTAGCATTTCACAACCCTACCAGCACCTTCACACAGGAGAGAGACCTTTCAGCTGTAGTCATTGTGGGAAGAGTTTTAGTCGGTCAGGTGACTTTAAAACCCACCAGCGCATTCACACAGGAGAGAGACCGTTCAGCTGCAGTCAGTGTGGGAAGAGTTTTAGTCGGTCAAGTATCTTAATAGCCCACCAACACATTCATACAGGAGAGAGACCATTCAGCTGCAGCCAGTGTGGCAAGAGTTTTAGTCAGTCAAGTGACTTAAAAACCCACCAGCGCATTCACACAGGAGAGAGACCTTTCAGCTGCAGTCAGTGTGGGAAGAGTTTTAATCAGTCAAGTGCCTTAAAAACCCACCAGCGCATTCACACAGGAGAGAGACCGTTCAGCTGCAGTCAGTGTGGGAAGAGTTTTAGTCGGTCAAGTGACTTAAAAACCCACCAGCGCATTCACACAGGAGAGAGACCATTGTAGCGGCAAGGTTTATTAAAATACAGGAATTAAGTTTACTGCTCCCTTGCCAGTCTCTCTCTCCCTCATCTCAAGTGGTGCTTGATAGAGAGAGGTCATTCCATTTGGTTCACATTTAAGGTGTTTTTGTAGGTGATAAGAGTGTTCTGATAAGGAACAACTCCCAAAGCTGAGACACGTGAATGGTCATCGCTGGTGCCTCACTGTCTGGGAGATTGCAAGGGAGAGTCTCATCCCAAGTGGTTTACAACCCCAAGGTCAGAGTGCATGGTTACTCATCCTCTCACGAGGCACCAATAAATGTAGGGGTTTGTGCATTTACTGGGACAATTGTTAATTGTTCCAGTTAGTCACAAAATGATTCTCGAATGCCCATGGATCTTCCAACCAATGAGCGACCGTAGTTCCTCCAGGCACAACTCCAGCTCCTCCTGGACATCCTCAGACTCAGCTCAGACAGTCACGTAACGGCCAGTGCCAGGACTTTTCCTTGTTCTAAGAGTTGAGAACAGAGGTTACCAGCATGTAACCAAAGGATCCACCCAAGGTTAGCCCAGCAGCAAGCCTCGTGAACCCACCGCGAACGATCACCTGATCAACGAATAAACTACGGTTGGAACTGTGGACAGCTGAATATCAGTACTCAGGACTCGCGCTACATCGGGAACGAACCGGTCTTCTTCCTGTCTAAAGATTGTGACTTTTCTGTGTGCAAACTCTGCTAGTTTCAGCCAACACTAACTAGCCGGTCTTCAGAGAGCATCAGCAGCGCACCACAGCAGAAATCTCTTCTTCCTTCTCCTTCTCTCACGTCGAACCAACACTGCCTTGCACCGGGCCAGAGAGCGCCGATTGGACACGGCAACAGCCTGCCACTGCTTCTTTGCGTCCGCGGGAGATCTGAATCCCCACAGAGCGGATGAGTATTCCACATTCTGCATTAAAGCTCGAGAATTCAATTGTTACCTCAACCTGAGTTGATATCAATTTAATTCCTATGAGTCATGTACTTGCTTTTGAGTATCTAATGTACAAGTTGTGACAAAGTTCATTTACAAAACGGTCTAAATGAATGATATACGGAATGTATGTCCCTCTTGGTTTGTAACTCTTCGTGATGGAATGTATACCTTTTGTATTCTGCTAACCCTCACAATAAGATCTGTTATGTTTAAATGCACATTTTATGCATTAATAAATGTATTAGTATCCGAGTGTGTGTGTTGCTGAGTTATCCCGCAAAGTCGGTTTTCTAATAGCCATCAAAGCCATTTTCTGACTTAATGCTACAATTAATAATTGTCCCTGTAAATGCACAAACCCCTACATTTACTGGAGCCTCGTGAGAGGATGCCTATAAGCTCCTCCAGTCAGAACAGGAGGTTCTACTGTACACAGAGGGGTGGGACGGGGGAACAAGCTGATACCCTGGCTTCTCTCCAGACACAGCTGGATGAATTCCTCCAGTTTGGACAGGAGGATCTACTGTACACAGAGAGGGGTGGGGGTGTGGAACAAGCTGATAACCTGGCTCTCTCTCCAGGCACAGCTGGATCAGCTCCTCAAGTCAGGACGGGAGGCTCTACTGTACACAGTGAGGTGTGGGGGTGTGGAACAAGCCGATACCCTGGTTTCTCTCCAGACACAGCTGGGTGAGCTCCTCCACTCAGGACAGGTGGCTCTACTGTACACAGAGAGGGGTGGGAGAGGGTAACAAGCCGATACCCTGGCTTCCCAGTGGGCAGTGATTCGTCAAATATACGAATATATCACAGCAATAATATAGCTATACGTGTATATATACGTTGCCGCGATGTATAATCAATGTTGAATTGCAACCGTAAAATTGACGACCTTAATAAATGCATATATAATGTCAAAAACACATCTAACACAGTGCCAAAGGCTTTTTATACATTGTTTGTGCCGCATCTAGGAGTATACGGCAATCTGCATAGTGTACGAAGTAAATTATTTTCGCAGTAATTAATTTATTTACACAGCTTTGCATACAAGGGTTTTGCGGAGGGGTCTTCCCCCTGCCTGAAAAAAAAGTAAAATGTTTGAGTGCCTATAGATTTTCTATTTTTATTTTCTCAAGAAAAGTTGATACCATATCCTGGACACCCCGTCCCCCATCAGAGCCGGTGCCCAGGGAAAAATCTGTAGGGGGGCGTCTGAAATTCTGAGGGGGGGTTCAGTTGAAATGGAGCTGTACGGTGCAGCTACCCAAATGAAATCTTGCAGCTATGCCATTGATTAGTGCTTCATGATAGAAGATAACGACTAGCGATCTGGTATTTGCGATGAAGTTCAGTTTCACATTTTTCGTCACTCTCGCGGTTTGGATTGCCTGGACCGAAAAGTACCACAAGCGTTCATTTTTGCAGCTACATCAACGGAGGTTCTGAATCGTTAAGAAAAAATAGTTGTAAAAACCAACAGAAAGCACAGACTGCTAGAACTAGTCCTAGTTATATAACGATTTTAAGTATAATGATAAACTACTGCAAGGAATCGGTCCACCTGAGCAAACAGGATCGTAATGTTGACACTAACGACACTGATACAGTACTTGCCCTTCCTGGACGGAGAGTCCTCCTGCACATCAAACAGTCCGAGTGACTGTTAGTGTCAATTAGTGTTGTCTGACCATTGACAAAGTACAACTATTTTATTAGGGCGCAAGTTAAGTAAATCCTTTTGCCCAAAACTGAAGGGGCGACACTCCTCCCTCCCCCCGTGATGCCAGGCCTGTCCCCATCCTATTCCATAATGTCATTATATATAATACCTTACAACAGTGACCGATCCTTACTAACTGCATGCGTTAAAATTGCACATCAGGGGGGCACATAACCGCAATGTATTATCAATGTTAAATTTCAACCATAATATCGACAACATTAATAAATGCATACGTTGAGAAAATATCTAACCCAGCATATTTTCCGGTTATATACCACAATGCATTGCTAGTATTCGTTGGTCACCATTTTGGACACGTTTTTCAAACGTAGAAGATTGAAGTATTCGCAAATATCTCAGCAGTCCTCTTTTGACGAGTAAGTATGAATAATAATAATACTATCTGAATACATACAGATCTTTCTTAATATTATTTTGATTAAAATAGTACGTGAATAAGCAAAAAATGGCACATAAAAATAGTGTGAATGGGGAAGATGACACAAAATCTTTTTGCTCTAATTATTCTTATTCTATGTTGTACTTTCAAACTTTGGGTACTCTTTAATTAGGACAGACTTTATTGCTCAACTGCTATGATGCAAGCCAAATTTTATACATTTATTTCAGCTTTGAGCTTAGTAAACCATTCATTTTTTAGATTATACTAAAGAAGATATTAATCATCATTTATTTGGGAAGTAATATTTTATAAGTTTCTCCTAGCTGCGGTGCTGAAGTCCCACCCTACATCAACAGAAAAAGAAATAAAGGAGCACGCAATACGTTACTTGAAGAATGCATATGCAAGGCAGGGGGCCAGGAGATCTGGACACTGAAAATAATAGGTTTCTTGTTCTGTTAGGACAGTTAGACAGGGTTTGCAAATAGTGGACAAAAATCGTCTTAACTTCCATTGCAATATTTTTTTTCTTGGAAATATAGAAGTTGTACATTTTAAAATTTATATTTGAATCAAAATGAGGTTTTGAGTTAGTGTGTTAATGTAATTAGTTTGTGTTTGTCATTACTATACTGTATATTGCCATGTTACCAGAATTTGTAGCTGAAGTTTAAGACTAGTTGTGTTTTTTATGATTATTGCCCATATGTTGATTGTTGATTGAATGTATACAATGTATAATTTGAAATACATATGTTTCAGGTGTGAATGTGTATTTTCAGAATAAATTTAATCATTGGCTTGGTTTACTTGTTTCTACACCTATAAAACCTATCTTTGATGTATAATAAACCTCTACCCATATACGTATAATAGACCTCTAACCATATACGTATAATAGACCTCTAAAGTTATCCGTATAATAGACCTCTAAAGTTATCCGTATAATAGACCTCTAAAGTTATCCGTATAATAGACCTCTAAAGTTAACCGTATAATAGACCTCTAAAGTTATCCGTATAATAGACCTCTAACCATATACGTATAATAGACCTCTAAAGTTATCCGTATAATAGACTTCTAACCATATACGTATAATAGACCTCTAAAGTTATCCGTATAATAGACTTCTAACCATATACGTATAATAGTCCTCTAAAGTTATCCAGAACTCCAACCATATATGTATAATAGTCCTCTAAATTTATCCGTATAATAGAACTCCAAACATTTACGTATAATGAACATCTAATCATAGACGTATAATTGACGTATAACAATAGACGTATATTAGAATTTCATTCTAGACGAATTGCGGACCACATTTAGACGTCTAAGGTATGCATTTAATAGACGTATATTATACGTCTTTTGCCCACTGGGGTGTTTTTGTATCCACGCAAAACCTCGCATGAAAGTGAAGTTGATAAATTTTACTTGTAAAATATTTAACACGTTACAAACTATTAAAATACATCAGAAAAGTACCCGAACTCATCCAATTTATGCATTTGAAACGAACGGATGGGGGACTTTAACATGACTTTAAGGAATCTGGAAATTCACTTTTAGGAGTCTTCGGAAGTCTGGACCCAGATGTGCTCGTACAGTGAGGAGGAGTGTTTTGACTTCCTGCTTTCAGCTCGTGCATTGTTTCTTCTTGTGACCACCAACAGAGAGAGCTTTACCGGTTCACAGAAACGTCCCGGGAGTTTTCTGGGTTAAGAGGGAAGAATAAATGTAATAAATGGAGATGTTATTGCCGCTGGGGAGTATGAAGGCGGTTTAGCGAGGCGGTGGCGTGTGGAGGGAGGAGACGCGCATTCCGCACGGGCAGCGTAGGGCAATGAGTCGCACCTGCTGCGCGCTGAGTCCTGTCCTATATAACCGCTGAGCCCGGACACCCACAGCCTCTCCAGTCAGTGCTGGAGTTTTTTTTTTTAAATAATACTTCAGAAGGTGCAGAAACGGACTCTTTTGCTCAGTTGAGGCTATAGGAATCTTTGTTTCTTTTCAGGCTGTCAGGAATAGCGCTTATTATATTTTTTTTTCTCAGACTAAACAGTATCAGTATGAATTTCAGTTAAACGCCTAGTTTAGGAAGATCAAGAATGAGTTAGGGAAGACAGAGGTGGAGACTAATGGAAGTTATGAAAGCCATTAATGGGTTGTCTCTGCTTGAGCTTGATTTACACCTTCGTAGTGCAAAGTCTAAGGGTTAATTGCAACAAACTGAAAGTGAAGTACTAACAGGTGTTCAACCCGTGTTTAGTACGCAGCTGTGGTCTGAAGTTGTGCTCCACTTTAAGTCCAATTGCAACGAACGTTGCTGCTGTGCTTAGTCCACAGCACTGTACTTAACCTGTTCTCAATTGCAACGAACACAGAGTAATATTTGTTGCCCTCTAGAAGTGACTAAACTAGTTAATTATTTTAAACCACCTTTTAATATGGCTTGAGCAACTTAATACCATACTTGGTGTAACGATGAATTGCATTAGAAGGCTCTAGAATATAGTGGAAATAATAGTTACCACGTACTGAATTTATGCATCTGCTTGAAAACATTGTAATATTTAATTAAAATTGCTTAACACTCATACCACATTTATTCATAATGAAGTTGATTAATGTGTGTATTTACAAAAGTGACATTTACTAATTATGTTGAATGTTAATCATTACTAGTACCTGTGAAGTTTAAGGTGCTAGGGAGTGAAGAGAACAGAACTTAAACTATTATTTATATAAATGTAGCGTGAGGCTTTAATGTGTTCTATAAAATCGAGGAGTCAACTGGATAGATTTGTTAAATATTTTAGTGATGGTTCTCTGTGTTTGTGGTTATCAGAGGAAAGCAGGGATGAGGAGGAAATAGGTTGCACCCAAGCATGTTAAAGGAAAAAAACTCAGCATCTTAAGTGATATATGATGGTTTACAGTCCCTTTTCTGTCCTGTGGCTGTGATCCAATGACTGTGTTAAAACAGCCAGGGTTGTGCTAGCTCTTGATGGACTGGTATGCAAACCAAATGACAGACAAGCAAAGCGTTGTTTTACAATTCTGAAAGCTTGTTCAATGTGGCTTCTTGTGGTTTTATGACTCCTGTTATAGTAATAATAATTATAATAATTGCTTACACTTATATAGCGCTTTTCTGGACACTCCACTCAAAGCGCTTTACAGGTAATGGGGACTCACCCTCCACCACCACCAATGTGCAGCATCCACCTGGATGATGCGACGGCAGCCATAGTGCGCCAGAACGCTCACCACACACCAGCTATCAGTGGGGAGGAGAGCAGAGTAATGTAGCCAATTCATAGAGGGGGATTATTAGGAGGCCATGATTAGTAAGGGCCAATTGGAAATTTGGCCAGGACACCGGGGTTACACCCCTACTCTTTTCGAGAAGCGCCCTGGGATTTTTTATGACCACAGAGAGTCAGGACCTCAGTTTTACGTCTCATCCGAAGGACGGCGCCTGTTTACAGTACAGTGTCCCCGTCACTATACTGGGGCATTAGGACCCACATGGACCGCAGGGTGAGCGCCCCCCGCTGGCCCCACTAACACCTCTTCCAGCAGCAACCTTAGTGCTGGTCTTCTAATGTTGTTGGATTGTGCGCAGGTGTTAGAAGATACCATCATAAAGGATAAGCAAGACTTAGCAAAACAACACGCCAGCAAGCACTTCCCCCCTTCGAAAGGAAGATGTTGGAACTGATTAAAGAGCTTAATCTGAACTGACACAGGAGAGAGAGAAAATCAAAGTTCTGAAAAGTAAACACAAGGCACACCCTGCTAAAGAAATGTATTGCCTTTAAAAAAATGCTTAGAAGGTCAGAGGAACAATTGTTTTGTTGTTTGTTTTTTGCTCAAGTATTTTTATTAGTCTAATTTCCAGTTCTGTTAAAAATAAAACTTAACTTTACTGATTATTAGTCGGTGTCTTTTGTAATGATTTAGGTATAATGATGTCTGCTTATTCATCTGGAGTGTTAAACAAAATTAATGTTGCAATAATACAGTAGTGTTTAATTTCAAATGCAAAGCTGTGGTTCTCATTTGTTTCATGACTAAATATAATTGTGTATCTCATTAATAACTATGTCACCTCATCAGGTGAATTGTCGTCTAAATGCAATTCTTAAATTAAAAACTAACTGATTTGTCAGGAAATTTAGTTTGAATATAAACAAGATACAGAAAAGTAATTGTATATTAACGTGGCCTACCTATTATTCTACTAGTCAGAAGTGTTCTGATGTACAGTCCCCTGCAGTTCAGGCTAATTATTACAACAACGCCGAGCCCTCGGAACCGGATTAAGCACAAGTTAAGCTGAGCTCCAACTTTGTTCCACATGTTTTTTGCCGCAATTGAACTCAGAGCGGGAGATGATCTCCAGAATGTACCATACTAACCTAGTACGCGGCTGTGTTTTAACTGGGGAAGTCGATTGCATTTGACCCTATGGGTTTATATACATGGGTTTCTCTGCATACACTACCATAAGGGAGGAATGGTGAGTTAGAGGGAGGGCACCAGTTTGGTTTATCAAGAATTCACCAAACTGAGTAGAACTACAGATCCAACCATTCAAAATGTGCAAGGTATGCTGCAGTAAATCGCAGTGCTTGTTCCGCAAAGAACTGTAGGATACCGCATGATGTATCAAAGTAGGGTGGAATATCTTGTAAAACCACCAGGTGGAGCTATGAAAGCTCTCATGTGCAGCATTTGGTCTGTTGCCAGAAAACACTTGGTTTTGAATCCCTGTCAATGCTGAGGGACAATTGTTTGTCAATTACAGAATTTAACAGTCTAAACGGTATATACAATTTAATAAGTTTAAGCTTTGTATTACATTGTTAAACATTAAACTGATTAAAAAGTACACTGAAGTGTTATAGAGGACACAAATTGTGTATTGTCTCTTACATTAAAAAAAACATTCATTTTAATGTGATATGAAAGATTAATAATGAATAACATTTGGATAGGCTGTAAGTTCAAAATATTACTGTAGTCCACTTTCTTTCTAAACATCTGCATCAATTTGTCTTGTTCACCCATGATTACTTAAACATTTTGCCTGCCCTTTTCAGCTATAGCTTTGTTTGAACCCAGCTCCTGGCATGAGTTTTCCTTTAACAAAAACATTTCTTTGAAAAACTAAAATAGTAAATTATATTGATTTGTTGCTATTTCTAAATATCACAAGATGTTCAAAATTAAGTGATTTATTAATAACAACTAATAATTTCAAACTGCTTGTATTCTAAAATTGTATTTTGTTTGGGGTATTTTGTAACTGTTTTCACAAACTAATAAAACAAAATTTATTAAACATCTGAGATAGGGTGTTCTATACCTCCGTTTACTTTCTGAAACTCCATCGATATTTCCTGTTTTCACACAGATAAGAATAAACTGCACGTGCAAATCTTTTCACAAGTGTAAAGATGTTCTGTGCTCAATAGCTCTTTAACACAGTGCGCATTATGTCATATCTTTAAGCATCAGTTGAAGCATTCTGAAGTCTGACAATCGTAAAAAGTTACCAAATAGTATTGGTGAAACTGTTACCTGTCCTGGATAAAGCGATTAGAAAATAGTTGGATTTACACGTGTAAGAAACTTTCTGATTTTAATGGGATACGGAAGATATTAATAATAAATGACATTGGATGGTCTAAATGGAAAATATATAGAGGGGACATGTTGAGTCTTTTCTTTTCAGCTTGAAATTAACTTTTGCCTACTACTGTATATTCCATTGCAGCCATTTTAATGCAACGCAGCTCCATACTTCTCACAAAGTCTAGGCTAGGTGTTACATCCCACTGTGTTTATGTAGATTAGACAGTTCTACTGGGGGAGGGGAAGGAACTTTCAGTTTTCTGGTGTCATTGTTGGCCTTTAACATAAGGCAACCAGCAATCAAATGTCCTGTTTTTTCTCAAGTTGAACAAAGACGTGCCACATGCATATGGTGTGATATTGTATACTTTTAAAGCTACTACAGTATAGCTTGTGGGAAATACATTTGTCCTGTATCAAAGTTTAACTTGTTCAGAGCACCCTACATTACAAACTGAGTGAATTCAACAGTATCGACGGCTAAAAGCAACATGTCAAAATGTTCCCAAAATAACAAAAAGTGAACGAGTTGAGGATTCGTTAATAGAGTAATCATAACAATAACTCCCGAGTTGTTTCATACAATCCAAATGAAAGAAGGACACTTAAATAAACATGAAAAGACTATTTTTTCATTGACGAAAAGTAACGTCGCACTCTCTCTTGTTTAATCTGATTGTTTTATTGCTACACAGACTAAAACCAGAGAGAAAGAGCACCTCTTTCTTTGAAGCATTTTGTTTATCCTATCATGTATCGGTTTCCAATCACACAATCCCAGTCACAAAATTACAAAACAGAAGAGCGGTGTAGCGGTCGGCTCTGGCTGTCCCCTCTGTGCCGACACACTGCACATTCAATCCCCCCTCCTTCTCTTGACTGATGGACAAAAGATGGACATCTGTGAGAACTGTACATGGCATTGGCATCTGTGAATTCTGCTGTGTAGATAGTGCTTCCTGAGGGGAGAGAGACAGTGGGGATGGCATCAGCCAATTCCTGGGTGGTGGTGAGCAGAGAGGACAGGACGGAGTGTCCTGAGGCGGTGTGTGCTCTGCTGGGGGTGGAGGGCTGTGTGGAGATATGCATTGCACCAGGCACAGCAACCTGTGTGGCAGGGAGGGGCACTTTTCAGGAGATGAAGTTCTGTTTGGAGACCCGCTGCTGTCGTAAACACTCCAAACAGGTGCTCTTGCTCTTTTTACAGACTGGAACCTTGGCCAGTGGCTGAAAACAGAGACCCACAGCCTGTGGCAAAAAAACAGAATCTATTTAAGAAATAACGTCACACAGGAGTATTCATCAGTTGCAGAAGAGACGTCAAAATATTTTATTTTCATCCATCTTACTGCTTTCTTTTTTACTGTTCCTATAGTCTTTGAAGAATGTTTAGTGTGTGCGAGGTTTCCTGAAGAAGAGGCTGTGAAAGAAACATTTATAATAAATTATACATTCTAGCACAGCAAAAGTACCTTGGATTTTGAAATATAATCGGGTATTTCAAATGAAGCCCCTTCGCACTTTGCAGGCCAGAGCAGCTGAAGCACGACATCTCTTCCTGTAAAAAGTCTTTACCAAGTCTCTAAATATCTGACTTTCAGTTTGAAGCGGTACAATGGATTCCAGGGCACATTAATTCTTGATTCAGGATATATATGAGTGTGCTAACGGTTAAAACTGTGTTAACATGAGGTACAAGCGGTAACATTTTCATTCCGAGAAGAAAGCCAGTCTGTGCGCATTTCTCAGCATGCACATTGTCAGGAACAACAAACCCACAGTGCCAGCAAACCTATCGATAGCCTGTAGGTACTGTCATTGACCGGGGTAAAGTAAGCATTCAAAAACGATTTTGGCTCACCTGTATCATTTTCACAAAACCTCTTAGGTTTAAGAAAACACTTGCTTTATGTGCAAACTACATTGTGACTGTTTTCACAGCCTTCACTATGTCATTTTTAAGACATTTTTTTTACCACGCACGGATATTATTTTGACCATATCTTAGCAATGGAAACACAGAAAGCCTTCAAACTAAATGCATTTTAAAAACCATGGGGTGAATCACACCCTCTACATCAAACTATAAGTGAGCTAATTATCTTTTTAAACCTCTGGTTTTTCATTGATGTGTAACTACGCACTAACTGGAACCTGGGGGACTGCTGTGTACACACGTTCACAATGCAAGAAATACTGCTCAATACGGCTTTGTGTGAAAAACCAGTATATCACCATAGGAAGCAGGACAGCGCAGTCTCCAATTACCCAGACTGTATGCACAGGAATAAAGCTTTGTTTGATTTCTGAAACCCTTTCTTAATGTCCTGTTTTCATTCAGGTAAGGGTCAACTATATATACACTATAGTGCTGACAGCGGGAAAATTAAAAATATTCTTTACTCAGCAGCTTAATTCAAACAGCTCCAATGATGTTCAAACCGATTTTTTACACAGAAGACTAATACAGCTTTGCATTCTGAATCTCATTTTCTCATGCTTTTAATTATTGTGGCATTCTGCGCTGGGATAGGGGTATGCTGTTCACAAACCAATAGCATTTAAACTACAGCACCCACAATGCTGCAACCAAGTGTTTTACACACCAGACAGCCCCCCCTCACCTTATACAACCTTGCTTGGGGTTGTGAAACCTTGTTTTAAATTATTTTTTCAATACAGCACCATTAAACATGCATTACACTGGGATGGGGGGTGCTATTCATGAGTCAAAAGCTTCATCACAACATCTGAAAATTTTAGATTTGACATTCTTTTTATTTCATGCTTTTTTAGTTTTTCCTAATTTCACATTTTAAATAAGCTGTATCTGTAGCAAATCACAATGAAGGTGTGGTATGCAGATGTGACTGTGTAACCATCAGGCACGAAGGAGAGAAACAAAAAAACTCCAAAGGAGAAAAAAAATCTCTGGGGGACCAAGGCCTGATGATTGACCTCCCCTCCAGGTATGACAAGTAGTTACTAGAAACAGTTCACATGCACCACCATGCAGATTGACACAGTGAATTCTATTCCCTGTATTATGTCAGGCTAGATATTAATGTTGAGTATGTCCCATCCACTGGGTTGAGCAGTACAGGATCTTGAGTTTTGTAGGGACTCATATCGGCTGGGTTCCTTGCTTCAGAAATCCAGGAGGATCCCTTGTCATGGGGGACGGAGCTCGATATCAACCAAAGGCACCGAAGAGTGGCAGGCATGGTGTGGAGAAAAAAAAAGGGTTAGACACAGAAAAAACAATTGCAATGTGGTTGTCTACTTACCCACTTGATATCTGTTTCTGCACCTCCTAAAGAATTAGATCACTCAGGATCAATAAGACTACAGAGATGATGTAGAAGACTACAGCATTGTTAAATATGCTTGTAGGTATGGGGCATCCTTAATAAGGTCTGACATATTTCTACAATTTAGGGGCTGTGTGTCTAAATGCTATGCTACCTGCTCGCTATTATTAACGTAAGCTGTTCATTGATCTAGACAGCATCCTGCAAATGCCATAATCTTACTGGAAGAAAAGGATCACTTTGGTGTCTAGGTTGTTCTTTTTTGATGAGTCTCCAAGCCTGGAGATGTACACGGTATGATATTGAAAGTCAGTGGGGTTCAGACTTCGATGATGTGATTGTGTTTTATTGTTTCGGTTAGAATCCTTTTAGTAGTGTGTCCTGTCTGAAAGGTACTGTAGAGATGGTAATATTTGGTTAACCTAATAAGGAATCACGTTGGATACACCTCTATTTGACAGAAGCCAGTTTTCTTTGATCTTTCTTACAGCAAAGTGGAATAAATCATGTCATGGTGACATACTGTTGATTTAGAATTCTTTGCACTACTACTTTGATGTTAACACTGTGTAGTGATCATATATAAAAGGGACTGTGTTGTGTTATGATGAACTTTTTTACTGTTTTCATACATACTTTGTTTGGTTTCTGGCAAAAGATAACAAATAATTAATAATAATAATTGCTTACACTTACAGTATGAACAGACTGTAGCTGCCTTAGACACTTACTTTACACTGCAGAGAAATGTGGTTTTGGAATGGCATAAATTTAGACAAGGATCTGTAAAGAATCCCCCACGAATAGGTATGCAGATCGTATGCAGACGCAGGACCAGGTAGATATCAAAACAGGAGTACAATCCAAAACGTCAAAAATCCTGGAGATCCGAAGAGAATATTACAATCCAAATCAGTAGGCAAGGTTCAAGGTCAAGGGCCAAAAGGATAGTTCAGGAACCAGGAGAAGTATAGTAAGCGAGGTACAAAGAAAGGCGAGGTAGAGCTCTCTAAGAGAAGACTCAATTGTTATTTTCAAACTGCTGCTGGCACTGGTTAGTTTATCTGGGCTGGCTGGCGGTTGTGACAAGATCTCAGTCTCAGGACGAGTCTGTTGATGCTTTTGTAAATGCACTAAGAGAACTGGCCAAATCATGTGACTTTGAAGGATTTGAAGCTGACATGTTAAGAGATCGACTTTAGAAAGAGCTCTTACAGTTGCTAGAATTTATGAAGCAGCTCAAGCAGAATCAAAAAAATGCTTTCTAACCACAGTGACAAAGCTAGAGAGAGTCATGTTTACTTCAAAAGAAACATTGAACGGGTTGCTCTCTCAAACTTTAGAAACAAAAGCTGAGCAGCAGGACGCAGTCAAGTTACAGACATAGAAGAACAGGGGACAGCTGACATTACATAACTGACATTACAGGTGCGGACTACCAACGCACAAAGCAGATGAATGCGGAGCACAAGTAACAAAATGTCTACACTGTAAGAAAACAGGTCATTATGCACCAGAGTGTGTAGAAAGAAAATCAGTTTCCAAAAAGAAAAGAAAGTTAATACAAATAAGGAAGGGACAAAGCTTAAAAAAACGGATAAACCAGTGAGCGCAGTTCAAGAACCTTCTTCAGACTCAGATGAATTTGTTTATTCCATTGACCCTGAAGGTAAAGAAACTGTTCAAATAAATGGCCAAGAGATAAAAATGTTGATAGATACAGGAAGTGGAAGAAACCTCATTGGAGTAGAACGTTTCAAGAAAGTGTTTGCACACAGAACTAAACTTAAGCAGACTAATAAGAAATGCTATGCCTATGCACAAATTAGTCCACTTCAGTGTGTTGGCTACTTTGAGGCACAGCTGAAATGGTAGGAAAATGTAATAAAGGACAAAGCCTATGGAATTGAAGGAAATGTAGAACAATTGTTGGGAAGAAAAGCATGTTTCGATCTGAAGATTCTGAATGTAGGAGACACTGTCAATGTGGTTGACCAGTCCTCACAGAAGTTTCAGCAGTTAGCACAGGAATATGAGTCACTCTTTAAAGGTTTAGGACAGATCAAGGTTACAGTAGATGAGAAAGTTTTGCCAGTAGCTCAAAGTCTGAGACGAGTACCCTGTCCAGTGATAGAAGCTGTTAATCAGATGTTAGATAAAATCCTGGATGATGGAATTATTGAAGAAGTGAATCAAGGTGCAGATGGATCTAAAATATTCTGATAATACCTAAAAAGACACCAAGGATGTGTGGATCTGTGAGAAGTGAATAAAGCAGTAATCAGAGAGAGACATCTAGTACCAACGGTTGACAGCATATTGCAAGCAGTGCAAAGAGCCAAAGTTTTTGCAAAGTTAGATGTTCGAAAAGGATTCTGGTAAGTTGAGTTGGCCCTGGCATCAAGACACCTTACTACTTTCACCACACACAGGGGTTGTTACCATTTCAGAGTAGTTCCTTATGGCTTGTCTAGTGCCCCAGAGGCCTATCAGAAGGCTATGGACTTGATGTTGTGTGAAATGCCTGGTGTTGTATGGTATATGGATGATGTTGTAGTACATGCGGAAAATGAAGAACAACTTGAACAGAGGCTCAGGCAAGTATTCCAAAGATTCCAAGACAGAGGCTTAACTTTAAATAAAGATAAGTGCATCTTTGGCCTAAAAGAGATCGAGATACTGGGACATTTGGTCACTGCAGAAGGAATAAAACCAGACCCGAAAAAGGTGAGAGCTGTTTGCAGTGCACCGAGACCTGAGAATGTTGCGCTTCTGCACTTGTTCTTAGGCACTTGTGGATTTTTGATGAAATTAATTCCTAATTATGCAGATATATCAGAACCCTTAGAAAACTAATGAGGAAAGGACAGAAGTGGGAATGGATATCGAAAACTGAGAAAGCCATTGCCGAGTTGAAAAGAGCACTTGTAACTGAACCATGTCTGGCATACTTCAAACTAGATGCATCAACAGTAGTGATCAGTGACACGAATCCTGTAGGACTTGGAGCAGTATTGCTACAAAGACAAGAAGATGGACAGAACAAACCAGTGGCATATGCAAGTCGCTCACTTACCCCAACAGAAAGGCATTACTCACAAATAGAGCGTGAAGCCTTGGGTTGTGTTTGGGCAGTGGAACATTTTAGGACATATTTATGGGGAGGCAAGTTCACACTTCAAATGGATCATAAACCCCTCATTTATATGTTCAATCCCAAAAAGGCAACATTGTTACCACCCAAGATACAAAGACTTGGATTGAGATTATGGCCTTATGATTACAAAATTGAACACATAGTAGGGAAAACCAATGTCGCAGACTCATTGTCACGTCTTCCTTTACCAGACACAGAAGACACTGGTTATGTAGACACCTATGTTGATGGAGTGCTTTCAATCAGCACTTATGATATGCATGCACTGACACTTGAGGAACTTAAACAAGCAACAAACGAAGATGACACATTGAAATTGTTGATGTCCATAGTGGAAAAAGGACAATGGCCTAATCCAATTCCAGACGAACTGCAGCCATACCACAGGTGTAGGTTGGAGTTATCTACATATGATGGACTGCTTTTAAGAGGACAGAGGATTGTGTTACCGAAAACAAAAATCAGACAAGCACTGAAAATAGCACATGAGACACATCACGGTGTAGTTTGTACAAAACAGTACCTGAGAAGCAACTTTTACTGGCCCAACATGGACAGTGATGTTGAAAGACTAATCAGGAATTGTTCCACTTGTGTGTTGAATCAGCCATTGCAGGAGGATCAACCTCTCCAACCACTTGAATTACCACCAAGGCCTTGGACAAAATTGGGCATTGCCCTGGTAGGTCCCATTCAGAATGAATACATATTGACTGTCATAGACTATTATACTTCTTACCCTGAGGCGGTCGTTGTATCAGACATATCTTCAGCCACAGTTATTAGAGAGATGATGAACATCTTTGCACGATTTGGTTATCCACTAGAGGTAGTAACAGATAATGGCAGGCAATTCATAGGACAGTTGTTTGAATCATTTCTGACTAATTGTGGAATTAAACACATCTGTGCATCACCTTACTATCTGAGATGTAATGGCAAAATTGAAAGATTTCACAGATACCTGAAAAAGGCCTTAAGAGCAGCTGTGACAGAAGGAAAAAAGAGAGAGAGGAACTCCCTAAGATTCTGCTGACTTATAGATCAACACCACACAGGGCATCTGGAGAAACCCCAGCTAATCTTATCTTTGGGCGTGATATCCGGACTAAACTACCAAACATGGAAAAGAAGAGCCAAGGGACATTCAAAAGACAAAAGATATCCATAGACATCATGAGGAGTATGCACACAAAATGAAATTATATGCAGACCAGACACATCGAGCAAGGGATCATAACTTCAAGGTCGGTGACGTAGTGTTTGTGGCTGGCCTAGACACCGGTAAATTGGATGCCAAGTTCAAAGACACTCGCTATGTGTTATTGAGAAACACCTCTTGTAACTCTTTTGAGTTAGTGAATGTGGAAGATGGCTCAAAAATAATGAGAAATGTAAAACATCTTTGACACGCTCCTCCATTGGATCTTGATTTTGAATCTGCAGAAACAGAAAATGCTGAGAATACAGGACTTTCTGACGTGCAGGAAGTGCCGAGTCCTCAGACAGTGGAGAGTACATCCGTAGGAGAGCCAGTAACTTTACCCAGAAGTAAAGTAACAACCATTAGTGGCAGGGTTATCAGGAAACCGGCTCATTACAGAGACATTTAAAAATACAGGACTTGCATAGCTCTCCAAATGTTAAATTGCCCTATTTTGTTTGTGTTATCTATGTAGATGTTGCTTAGACTGCTAGAAATGAGGTGATATTTAGAAGTGACTTAAGTAGAAATTGAACTAAAATTTGAGTTGGTACATATAGAAATTGTTGTAAAAAAAGATGAATGTATTGAATAGAAATGAAAGGCTTTATGTACATTTTGTTGTAATAGTTAATAACAGTTTACTGTGTGTTGATATAAAATTGTTACAATTGTATGGTAAAGCTATAGACTTTAAAAATAACAAAGGAAGGGATGTCGTATAGTGAATAGACATCGCGAGACAACAGACCGAGAGAGTAGAAGGCGGGAACATATGGTGTGAGACCGTGATTTGTGTAGTTAATAAAATAGTCTAAATCATATAAGAAAGGCTCTTTATTAAGATACACAACATGCTCGATAAGCTACTGGACACACCCACCCCTCCTCACACAGACCGTGGAAAAGCCCCCGAGTGGGAGGGCTCTCTCTTCCTCCCAGGACCTCTTGGACACGACGCACAGACAGAGCGCGGGGAGCCGCTGCCTGCAAACACGGCTCCAGGCAGGACTCCACTCCGCAGGAGGAGATGGGGGCAGCTTAGCTCCTGTGCAGAGACCTGAGCTGTTGTTGCTGCGGACGCTGTCTTTTCTGTTCCCGGGGTAGGAGTGAATGTTGAGTTGCCCTTAGAAATGAAGCAGAGCACTTCAACGGCACGGGTGTGTGTGTGCGTGCGCCCTGGTGATTCTGGGAGACAGATCGAACCTGGGCTAAAAGAAAGGGGGCTTAGCCCTCTTGCATTTGCTAGATCGAAGTTGTACAACCCATTTGTATCTGCTAGGCAGCGCAGTCGTTGTGCACAAAGAACGCTTTGAAAAGTGTCAAAAGCAAGTCATTCCGAGTTGGTCGTTTGTGTTTTCCGTTCAGACGCGAAATGCTGAAATGATCTCTCGGCTCCTCGGTTGTCATTTCTGCTCTGTAAAGGAATCACAGTACGCGTCGGCTTCCAGCACGGTGGGTCAAGACACGATGCCTGGGGTCAGAGAGGGCGATGTCTTCCTTGTTAGTATAGTGGTGAGTATCCCTGCCTGTCATGTGGGAGACCGGGGTTTGATTCCCCGACGGGGAATCGCTCTTCTTCTACCTCCTTAGAGAAAGGACTGCCTTTCACTTCTCTGTATTTTCTTTCACAGCGCTGTGCAGCTTTTCATTGCTCTTGCTTTCCTGTTCCTGATGGTAGCGGTTTACAGAACAGAAAGTCCTCATGAGACATACCCTCAAACTCATATCTAACATAAACGAGTGAATTGGCCAAATCGATTACAGACTCACCTAATTGCAATGAAAAGCATCTGCTCATCTTAACGCGCTCTACCAGTGTACTTTTGAAACCATCCGCCATTTCAATAATTCTATGAGTGACTGTGTCTTTCAGAGGGGGCAGCAGGTCGAGCTGTTTAGCAGCTTTTTTTCACACATAATACGTGTCAGCTCTTTTGTTAACAGTAAATAAGGGTGTTCAAAAAAAGTGTCTGTTTATTAGGTGTAAAAATTCCTTAACGTCTTTGATTCTGTCATCAAAGATAAACTGCAATCAGCAAAGATAAAAGGATAATAATCTTTGCATACTGCCCTGTCTTTCTCACACCTGAAGAAGGCTCCACAGCCGAAACAGTGTGTTTCCTTTCTTCTCTTTTCAACATGGAATAATCCTTTACTTGTTCCTTTGCAGCCTACGCATGCTGACGCAGCTACCCACCTGATATATAACATTCCTATAATCACAACTATGAATTTCCACTGTGGGTATTACATGTCACAACGCAGAAATGCAACAGTGACGTGTCGTAATTACAAATGTACATGATAAGTGATTTTGTCTCTCCTACCTTAGTGTCGGAATATTAAGATGTTCTGGTGACAAGGAAGGAGGGAAAAAGTAAATCAGCAGAAGGGGTGCTATTTTGTTGACTGTTAATCCTTACATGTTCATAAGGTCATATTTAAAAAATGGTACAGTAAATTTTCTTATACTTAATGATTTTCATAATTTGTCACATTACCTCAGTGGCAGAATTGTGAGACTATTTAATAATCAGGAGGGAGGGTCATAGCAATAAGCAGAAAGTGCCATCACCCTTTGCTCATCTTTGGTTAACCATATTCTCACAAGCCATGTTCTAAATGTCCCATTGTAGACTGCTATATTAACATTTCTTGCAAAATGCAAGATTTTGAGACTTTTAATAATCAGAAGGCAAGGTCGTGGTAAATATGCAGAAAATGCCAGTGAATGAATGGTTTGCTTTTGTCTTATTTACTTGTCGTCTAACATGCCAGTTTGTGTTATTGTGAGTTTTGAAAATTGGTTTTCGATTTTCTTAAATGTGTTTCATACAAAAATGCAATTTGGATAATCATTATGTACATATTCCCCTTTACTGAGGCTATGTCCAGTAATCCACTCGGATTAGTATTTTTAAAAATAACTATAGAGAGCCATCTACAAGCGAAAGGCGGCATAACATCACAGTAGCATCTTATAAGGTGGAACGAAAAACGCGAATAAGAAGCTGCCGAATAAGAAGCCAACTTCAGCTTCGTTAATGCAGCAGGATTGGGTGAGGTAAGGTGGAAAATATTTCTTCCTCTGCATCCTAACATTTTTGTAGTTGTTCCAGGACTTCTCGCCCCAGATAAAGCTGCCAATACATCACTTGTTTCTACTCCATCAATATCAGCAGTGTTATCGGTACTAAGCTCCACAGCCGAAACATTGTGTTTCCTTTCTTCTCTCCGTGAAAGTCGATTCGATTTGTCAGCGAAACCGAAACTTAACCCTTTTTATAATTGCAGGAAATGCGAGTGTTTAACACGTGTCAGAATCACCAGGAATGTCCAATAAAGACCAACATTGCAACCCCCCAGAAAACCATATTCACCCATGAAAAATGATCGTCGAATGGCTGGCGGGATACATCATTTATACTCCCGTTGCATTGTGTGGCGGGGGCTCCGTGTCCCCTGAGCGGGGCTGGAGGATCGTTTATTTGCAATTCTTTGGAAAGGAGCTTCTTTCGAAATCAATGCGTGCCTGGATGTTCGCGAACGTGCTCCCTTGTGTTGGCTTGTCCCGCACTGGAAGAGCACAAGGCAAGTCTTCACAAGACAAAAACCTCCAGTGCACAGCACACTGAAAACATTTTTTGGCTGGCGCGTTTTATTTCAAAACAGAAACAGCACCAGTCGAACAAGTCGGCCAGATGCACAGAGCCTCCGCCCTCTTGTGGCTCCTTCTTGCTGCCTTTCCGCTGCCCCGGCGGGCGGCGAGGAGGAAGCGCCGTTTCCTACACATCTGCAGTCGCCATGCGCATTCGCAGCATGTCCCGGGACGCAATTCGGCCTCATTTGCATAACACCAGACCGGCTACGCAAGCTCGCATCGTGCGCCTGCCACACACCGAACAAACACCGGAGCCTTTTCAGCAATTTCCAAAAAACGGGCCTGCTCGCCTGCCCACAAGGCTCCATCTCTTACCCGCTCTCCACAGCCTGCTGTCTTCTGTGCTGTTCTCTCGGCACCGCTGCAGCGCACACAACTCCTGCAGCGCGGGGAGAGAGTTTCCACGCTCCGCCGCAGGGAAGGCTCGCTCCGTGCGCACACGTCCTTTCAATGCCAGTTCAACAAGTGCTCCGCATTAGCAGCGTCGGGGCTCCGGCGTGTCGCACCTCACCTCACCTCGCACAGCCCCCTCCTTGAATGTCTGGCGCTGGGCATGCCCCGCTCTCCTCCACCTTATCTTATCGCGTGTGACCACCGACAATGGCCACAATGCCGGGGAATGGCACCTGTAAAGTGTTAATTGGGGCACAGGACAGCCCGTCTCGTCTCGGGGTCTGGCTTCAAAGACAATACAGCAAACACAGCGGGGCGGGGGAAGAAGACGACATGACACATGCAGGTACATTCAGCTCCAGCGGGAAAGAGTCATTTGTCGGTCTTTTCAAGTGCTGGGAGCCGAGTAATCCTTCGCTTGTATCGTTTCTCCCCGGTGACTAGATCTCACCCTGCGACTCTCGACTGGGCTCACCCACGGCAGCCCAGCAGGTGTGAGCCTAGCCGGCACCCGGATGGGAGATTCCCCCCGGAAAAGCTCAGGTTGCTACTGCTCCTGCAAGAGGTGTGACTGGGACCAGTAGGGAGCGCTCACCCTGCGGTCTGTGTGGCTTTCTTATGCCCCAGCATCCTGATGGCGACACTCTGCTGCACAAACAGGCGCCGTCCTTCGGGGAAGGCGTAAAACTGAGGTCCCGACCCTCCATGGCCATTAAGAAATCTCTCAAAAAGAGACGTCGGGGGTGTCACTCTGGTGTTAGTGTTCCCCTTTACCAATCAGTCGGAGTCTCCTCCTAATCCCCGTCTCATATGTAACAATCAATGACAAGGCCCCCCTGTCCCGCGATATTGTACTTGTCTCCTGGCCGCTTGCTGGCGCCGTGAGATTTAGTACTCGCGCAAGAGACCGGGGGCAGAGCGCGAACGCGGTCCCCCGCCCCCCACAAAGTGTGCGCTCCAGGTTCCCTCTCGGGGCTCTGCAACACAGCGGAAAGGCAGCGAGAAGGAGCCTCTTGCTCTGACGCCGCAAGGCCACAAGAGGGCGGAGGCGCCGTGCGCCCGCCCGACGTGTTGGACTGTTGCGCTTTATGTGCTGAAATAAACACGCGACAGCCCAGAAATGTTTTCAGAGTGCTGTGCACTGGAGGTTTTTGTCTTGTGAAGACTTGCCTTGTGCTCCTCCTTGCAGTTTGTTTGTTCTCCTCCAGTGCGGGACAAGCCAACACAAGGGAGCACATTCGCCAACATCCAGGTACGCAATGCGATTTGGAAAGAAGCTCCTTTCCAAAGAGTTGCACACGAACGATCCTTCAGTCCCGCTCGGGGGGCACAGAGCCCCAGCCACACACAGCTTCAAGTAGCGAGTCAGGCGCCATGGCTTTCACTTGCGGCCACACCACCCTGAATGTGCCTGATTTCGTCTGATCTCGAAAGCTAAGCGGAGTTGGGCCTGGTTAGTACTTGGATGGGAGACTGTCTGGGATTACCAGGTGCTGCAAGCTTTTGCTCTCTCGGCCAGCAGGGGTCACCGTTGGTGCCTTAGGCTTTGGGAGGAAAACCTGGAGGATGGAAAGGTGATCTATAGCCTCATCTCTAGAGATGTTTTGTTGCTATGGCATGTGTTTGACCCATATAAAAAAAAACCCGTTTGTAAAACGAATATCGAAGCTGCCTCTAAATTTGCAAATGAAGATGAGTCGATAAACCACTTGTTTTTCGTGTAACTATACATATATTCATTTATTACTGATTTCATTCATTGAGCAGGGATACAATAGAGGTACAGCCATTCACTGTTTGACATGTCTGCACTGGTACAGAACCTAGCAATCAGAAAACGGGTGAAACTGTCTTGAGAATTAGCATACAGTACCGAGGCCCCCATGACCAAATAAATTGGCCTTAATAATGCAGACTACAGCAAAACGACTGACTTTGAAAAGGGAATGAATGTCCGGAAGGAGTAGTGTAACCAGCTTGAAATGCTTCTCCGGACCTCTAACTAAAAGAAACTGGGAACCAGCAGTGGCTTTCGAACTGGGATCCTATCGCAGCACGTGGTGTCGTAACTCTTCCGTATCTGATATTGGACCAAGCACATCAGGGGAGAGCGCGAACGCAGTCCCCCACTACCAGAAATAATGCAGTCGAGATTCCCACATTTGGGGAATTCGCAGGGGTCAGCACAGCCGGAGTGCAATGGCCGAGCCTCGCCCTGGGTGAATCGATTTTTTAAGAACTTTATTTTCTTTTCACAAAAAAATACAGGACATCACAAATTAGAAAGCTTTACATTAATATACATACTTAAAACAGTATATATGATCACATCTCATTACATTTTGACACGGTACCAGTTACATAGCAACAATTTCTTTTTTTCTGGTGTAAATCACATTCTTTACTTAAACATGATAATGTTTTTCACAGTTTCTTGAGATATTGACCTATGCTCTCTATTTCCCACAGATTTTCTGCTTCCTCCCTCCTTTCTCTCCACAGATCTCTGAGGTAATAGTTCTCTTGGGTGATGAACAGGGCCAGGCTACCTGCTGCCTTGACTGGGACCTCGATGCCTTTGAACAGCCCCATGTTCCTCACTCTCCACAGGGCGTCTTTCCCACTGTTCACCACGGCCCAGATCCTGTCAAACAAGTCAGGAGGAAGTTTGACAGGAGAGATGCCGTTGTAGTGGCAATGCTTGTTAATAAGACAGAATTAAGCGGTGGTATGCTGTCCTAAATGAGGCCCCATCTCACCTTCCATCTCTGTGGTGCAGCCACAGAGAAAGTATTCATGCAGGCTGATTTAAGATGTTTTCTTTTGATAAGGGACAGCTCCCAGATGGGGATGCACTTAGCTAAGCCTGGCTATCATGATCAGTGGTCATCCATTGGCGCCTATCTGTCTAGGGAGTGCCAAATGGACATCTGGACTGCATTCCAAAGTGTTAAGAGTAAGTGACTCATATCTCACGCAGGGCGTGGTAATACCACGTGGGTCTCCAATGCCCGCCAAACTCTCAACCAATCAGCACACACCTGTGTCTTGGTCAAAAAGTGAGCGCAAGCTCAGATCGGGGCTCTCCTTGGCCATTGTCGCACATCCTCAGAGACAATCATGTGACGACTGCTGTTGTCTGCAAAGGGACTTGGACTTTGTTATAAGCGCAAGGCCGAGGATCCCGTACGTACTCAGAATTCAGAAAGCTTTTAAGCGCAGGAGGCGCCCTATCCCCGCTCGCTCGCTCACTCCCCTGTTCACACGTGCAGTGCGGCTTGTCCGTCTGTTTATTTGTCAGCTTTGGCGAGACACGGGTGCTTGTGTATTAGCGTGAGCGTTTTTTATTCTGATCAGGAACAGTTTTACAAGTCCGCAAAGGATCGAGGAAAGGTTTATCGCCAGCTGAAAAGAGACACAGCGCTTCGGCTGTGGAGACTTGTTCGGCTGGCGTTCGGAGAGTCGCGTTTTTCAGAATTGTATTGAGATCGTTTTCCACAGAGCTCAGATGTCAAAGCACAGCAGCAGCTCTCCACAGCGATCCTCTATAGCGCCCTTTCTCCCGCAGCTCCGTCCTCATTGGAAGGAAGCAAGAGTGAAAGGCTGAAGTGAAATAGAGCGGGGACGAAGGCAGTGAAGAGAGAGAACGTGGGAAGAAGAGAAAAACGCAAGGGAAAAAAAGCAGCGTCGTCAAAGAGGTGACGGAGCTGTCCTCTCAATAAGAAGGGTGCCAGCGAGCCTTGCTCTCGCTTACGGCCACACCCCCTTGAGCACGCCTGATCTCTCTGATCTCAAAAGCTAAACAGGGATGGGCCTGGTTAGTACTTGGATGGGAGACCGCCTGGGAATACCAGGTGCTGTAAGCTTTTAAGCGCAGGAGGCGCCCTATCCCCGCTCGCTTGCTCATTCCCCTGTTCACACGTGCAGTGCGGCTTGTCCGTCTGTTTATTTGTCAGCTTTGGCGAGACACGGGTGCTTGTGTATTAGCGTGAGCGTTTTTTATTCTGATCAGGAACAGTTTTACAAGTCCGCAAAGGATCGAGGAAAGGTTTATCGCCAGCTGAAAAGAGACACAGCGCTTCGGCTGTGGAGACTTGTTCGGCTGGCGTTCGGAGAGTCGCGTTTTTCAGAATTGTATTGAGATCGTTTTCCACAGAGCTCAGATGTCAAAGCACAGCAGCAGCTCTCCACAGCGATCCTCTATAGCGCCCTCTCTCCCGCAGCTCCGTCCTCATTGGAAGGAAGCAAGAGTGAAAGGCTGAAGTGAAATAGAGCGGGGACGAAGGCAGTGAAGAGAGAGAACGTGGGAAGAAGAGAAAAATGCAAGGGAAAAAAAGCAGCGTCGTAAAAGAGGTGACGGAGCTGTCCTCTCAATAAGAAGGGTGCCAGCGGGCCTTGCTCTCGCTTACGGCCACACCCCCTTGAGCACGCCTGATCTCGTCTGATCTCGGAAGCTAAACAGGGATGGGCCTGGTTAGTACTTGGATGGGAGACCGCCTGGGAATACCAGGTGCTGTAAGCTTTTAAGCGCAGGAGGCGCCCTATCCCCGCTCGCTCGCTCATTCCCCTGTTCACACGTGCAGTGCGGCTTGTCCGTCTGTTTATTTGTCAGCTTTGGCGAGACACGGGTGCTTGTGTATTAGCGTGAGCGTTTTTTATTCTGATCATGAACAGTTTTACAAGTCCGCAAAGGATCGAGGAAAGGTTTATCGCCAGCTGAAAAGAGACACAGCGCTTCGGCTGTGGAGACTTGTTCGGCTGGCGTTCGGAGAGTCGCGTTTTTCAGAATTGTATAGAGATCGTTATCCACAGAGCTCAGATGTCAAAGCACAGCAGCAGCTCTCCACAGCGATCCTCTATAGCGCCCTTTCTCCCGCAGCTCCGTCCTCATTGGAAGGAAGCAAGAGTGAAAGGCTGAAGTGAAATAGAGCAGGGACGAAGGCAGTGAAGAGAGAGAACGTGGGAAGAAGAGAAAAACGCAAGGGAAAAAAAGCAGCGTCGTAAAAGAGGTGACAGAGCTGTCCTCTCAATAAGAAGGGTGCCAGCGAGCCTTGCTCTTGCTTACGGCCACACCCCCTTGAGCACACCTGATCTCGTCTGATCTCGGAAGCTAAACAGGGATGGGCCTGGTTAGTACTTGGATGGGAGACCGCCTGGGAATACCAGGTGCTGTAAGCTTTTAAGCGCAGGAGGCGCCCTATCCCCGCTCGCTCGCTCATTCCCCTGTTCACACGTGCAGTGCGGCTTGTCCGTCTGTTTATTTGTCAGCTTTGGCGAGACACGGGTGCTTGTGTATTAGCGTGAGCGTTTTTTATTCTGATCAGGAACAGTTTTACAAGTCCGCAAAGGATCGAGGAAAGGTTTATCGCCAGCTGAAAAGAGACACAGCGCTTCGGCTGTGGAGACTTGTTCGGCTGGCGTTCGGAGAGTTGCGTTTTTCAGAATTGTATTGAGATCGTTTTCCACAGAGCTCAGATGTCAAAGCACAGCAGCAGCTCTCCACAGCGATCCTCTATAGCGCCCTTTCTCCCGCAGCTCCGTCCTCATTGGAAGGAAGCAAGAGTGAAAGGCTGAAGTGAAATAGAGCGGGGACGAAGGCAGTGAAGAGAGAGAACGTGGAAAGAAGAGAAAAACGCAAGGGAAAAAAGCAGCGTCGTAAAAGAGGTGACGGAGCTGTCCTCTCAATAAGAAGGGTGCCAGCAAGCCTTGCTCTCGCTTACGGCCACACCCCCTTGAGCACGCCTGATCTCGTCTGATCTCGGAAGCTAAACAGGGATGGGCCTGGTTAGTACTTGGATGGGAGACCGCCTGGGAATACCAGGTGCTGTAAGCTTTTAAGCGCAGGAGGCGCCCTATCCCCGCTCGCTGGCTCATTCCCCTGTTCACACGTGCAGTGCGGCTTGTCCGTCTGTTTATTTGTCAGCTTTGGCGAGACACGGGTGCTTGTGTATTAGCGTGAGCGTTTTTTATTCTGATCAGGAACAGTTTAACAAGTCCGCAAAGGATCGAGGAAAGGTTTATCGCCAGCTGAAAAGAGACACAGCGCTTCGGCTGTGGAGACTTGTTCGGCTGGCGTTCGGAGAGTCGCGTTTTTCAGAATTGTATTGAGATCGTTTTCCACAGAGCTCAGATGTCAAAGCACAGCAGCAGCTCTCCACAGCGATCCTCTATAGCGCCCTTTTTCCCGCAGCTCCGTCCTCATTGGAAGGAAGCAAGAGTGAAAGGCTGAAGTGAAATAGAGCGGGGACGAAGGCAGTGAAGAGAGAGAACGTGGGAAGAAGAGAAAAACGCAAGGGAAAAAAAGCAGCGTCGTAAAAGAGGTGACGGAGCTGTCCTCTCAATAAGAAGGGTGCCAGCGAGCCTTGCTCTCGCTTACGGCCACACCCCCTTGAGCACGCCTGATCTTGGAAGCTAAACAGGGATGGGCCTGGTTAGTACTTGGATGGGAGACCGCCTGGGAATACCAGGTGCTGTAAGCTTTTAAGCGCAGGAGGCGCCCTATCCCCGCTCGCTCGCTCATTCCCCTGTTCACACGTGCAGTGCCGCTTGTCCGTCTGTTTATTTGTCAGCTTTGGCGAGACACGGGTGCTTGTGTATTAGCGTGAGCGTTTTTTATTCTGATCAGGAACAGTTTAACAAGTCCGCAAAGGATCGAGGAAAGGTTTATCGCCAGCTGAAAAGAGACACAGCGCTTCGGCTGTGGAGACTTGTTCGGCTGGCGTTCGGGGAATCGCATTTTTCAGAATTGTATTGAGATCGTTTTCCACAGAGCTCAGATGTCAAAGCACAGCAGCAGCTCTCCACAGCGATCCTCTATAGCGCCCTTTCTCCCGCAGCTCCGTCCTCATTGGAAGGAAGCAAGAGTGAAAGGCTGAAGTGAAATAGAGCGGGGACGAAGGCAGTGAAGAGAGAGAACGTGGAAAGAAGAGAAAAACGCAAGGGAAAAAAGCAGCGTCGTAAAAGAGGTGACGGAGCTGTCCTCTCAATAAGAAGGGTGCCAGCGAGCCTTGCTCTCGCTTACAGCCACACCCCCTTGAGCACGCCTGATCTCGTCTGATCTCGGAAGCTAAACAGGGATGGGCCTGGTTAGTACTTGGATGGGAGACCGCCTGGGAATACCAGGTGCTGTAAGCTTTTAAGCGCAGGAGGCGCTCTATCCCCGCTCGCTGGCTCATTCCCCTGTTCACACGTGCAGTGCGGCTTGTCCGTCTGTTTATTTGTCAGCTTTGGCGAGACACGGGTGCTTGTGTATTAGCGTGAGCGTTTTTTATTCTGATCAGGAACAGTTTAACAAGTCCGCAAAGGATCGAGGAAAGGTTTATCGCTAGCTGAAAAGAGACACAGCGCTTCGGCTGTGGAGACTTGTTCGGCTGGCGTTCGGGGAATCGCGTTTTTCAGAATTGTATTGAGATCGTTTTCCACAGAGCTCAGATGTCAAAGCACAGCAGCAGCTCTCCACAGCGATCCTCTATAGCGCCCTTTCTCCCGCAGCTCCGTCCTCATTGGAAGGAAGCAAGAGTGAAAGGCTGAAGTGAAATAGAGCGGGGACGAAGGCAGTGAAGAGAGAGAACGTGGAAAGAAGAGAAAAACGCAAGGGAAAAAAGCAGCGTCGTAAAAGAGGTGACGGAGCTGTCCTCTCAATAAGAAGGGTGCCAGCGAGCCTTGCTCTCGCTTACGGCCACACCCCCTTGAGCACGCCTGATCTCGTCTGATCTCGGAAGCTAAACAGGGATGGGCCTGGTTAGTACTTGGATGGGAGACCGCCTGGGAATACCAGGTGCTGTAAGCTTTTAAGCGCAGGAGGCGCCCTATCCCCGCTCGCTCGCTCATTCCCCTGTTCACACGTGCAGTGCGGCTTGTCCGTCTGTTTATTTGTCAGCTTTGGCGAGACACGGGTGCTTGTGTATTAGCGTGAGCGTTTTTTATTCTGATCAGGAACAGTTTAACAAGTCCGCAAAGGATCGAGGAAAGGTTTATCGCCAGCTGAAAAGAGACACAGCGCTTCGGCTGTGGAGACTTGTTCGGCTGGCGTTCGGAGAGTCGCGTTTTTCAGAATTGTATTGAGATCGTTTTCCACAGAGCTCAGATGTCAAAGCACAGCAGCAGCTCTCCACAGCGATCCTCTATAGCGCCCTTTCTCCCGCAGCTCCGTCCTCATTGGAAGGAAGCAAGAGTGAAAGGCTGAAGTGAAATAGAGCGGGGACGAAGGCAGTGAAGAGAGAGAACGTGGGAAGAAGAGAAAAACGCAAGGGAAAAAAAGCAGCGTCGTAAAAGAGGTGACGGAGCTGTCCTCTCAATAAGAAGGGTGCCAGCGAGCCTTGCTCTCGCTTACGGCCACACCCCCTTGAGCACGCCTGATCTCGTCTGATCTCGGAAGCTAAACAGGGATGGGCCTGGTTAGTACTTGGATGGGAGACCGCCTGGGAATACCAGGTGCTGTAAGCTTTTAAGCGCAGGAGGCGCCCTATCCCCGCTCGCTCGCTCATTCCCCTGTTCACACGTGCAGTGCCGCTTGTCCGTCTGTTTATTTGTCAGCTTTGGCGAGACACGGGTGCTTGTGTATTAGCGTGAGCGTTTTTTATTCTGATCAGGAACAGTTTTACAAGTCCGCAAAGGATCGAGGAAAGGTTTATCGCCAGCTGAAAAGAGACACAGCGCTTCGGCTGTGGAGACTTGTTCGGCTGGCGTTCGGAGAGTCGCGTTTTTCAGAATTGTATTGAGATCGTTTTCCACAGAGCTCAGATGTCAAAGCACAGCAGCAGCTCTCCACAGCGATCCTCTATAGCGCCCTTTTTCCCGCAGCTCCGTTCTCATTGGAAGGAAGCAAGAGTGAAAGGCTGAAGTGAAATAGAGCGGGGACGAAGGCAGTGAAGAGAGAGAACGTGGGAAGAAGAGAAAAATGCAAGGGAAAAAAAGCAGCGTCGTAAAAGAGGTGACGGAGCTGTCCTCTCAATAAGAACGGTGCCAGCGAGCCTTGCTCTCGCTTACGGCCACACCCCCTTGAGCACGCCTGATCTCGTCTGATCTCGGAAGCTAAACAGGGATGGGCCTGGTTAGTACTTGGATGGGAGACCGCCTGGGAATACCAGGTGCTGTAAGCTTTTAAGCACAGGAGGCGCCCTATCCCCGCTCGCTCGCTCATTCCCCTGTTCACACGTGCAGTGCGGCTTGTCTGTCTGTTTATTTGTCAGCTTTGGCGAGACACGGGTGCTTGTGTATTAGCGTGAGCGTTTTTTATTCTGATCATGAACAGTTTAACAAGTCCGCAACGGATCGAGGAAAGGTTTATCGCCAGCTGAAAAGAGACACAGCGCTTCGGCTGTGGAGACTTGTTCGGCTGGCGTTCGGAGAGTCGCGGTTTTCAGAATTGTATTGAGATCGTTTTCCACAGAGCTCAGATGTCAAAGCACAGCAGCAGCTCTCCACAGCGATCCTCTATAGCGCCCTCTCTCCCGCAGCTCCGTCCTCATTGGAAGGAAGCAAGAGTGAAAGGCTGAAGTGAAATAGAGCGGGGACGAAGGCAGAGAAGAGAAAGAACGTGGGAAGAAGAGAAAAATGCAAGGGAAAAAAAGCAGCGTCGTAAAAGAGGTGACGGAGCTGTCCTCTCAATAAGAAGGGTGCCAGCGGGCCTTGCTCTCGCTTACGGCCACACCCCCTTGAGCACGCCTGATCTCGTCTGATCTCGGAAGCTAAACAGGGATGGGCCTGGTTAGTACTTGGATGGGAGACCGCCTGGGAATACCAGGTGCTGTAAGCTTTTAAGCGCAGGAGGCGCCCTATCCCCGCTCGCTCGCTCATTCCCCTGTTCACACGTGCAGTGCGGCTTGTCCGTCTGTTTATTTGTCAGCTTTGGCGAGACACGGGTGCTTGTGTATTAGAGTGAGCGTTTTTTATTCTGATCATGAACAGTTTTACAAGTCCGAAAAGGATCGAGGAAAGGTTTATCGCCAGCTGAAAAGAGACACAGCGCTTCGGCTGTGGAGACTTGTTCGGCTGGCGTTCGGAGAGTCGCGTTTTTCAGAATTGTATAGAGATCGTTATCCACAGAGCTCAGATGTCAAAGCACAGCAGCAGCTCTCCACAGCGATCCTCTATAGCGCCCTTTCTCCCGCAGCTCCGTCCTCATTGGAAGGAAGCAAGAGTGAAAGGCTGAAGTGAAATAGAGCAGGGACGAAGGCAGTGAAGAGAGAGAACGTGGGAAGAAGAGAAAAACGCAAGGGAAAAAAAGCAGCGTCGTAAAAGAGGTGACAGAGCTGTCCTCTCAATAAGAAGGGTGCCAGCGAGCCTTGCTCTTGCTTACGGCCACACCCCCTTGAGCACACCTGATCTCGTCTGATCTCGGAAGCTAAACAGGGATGGGCCTGGTTAGTACTTGGATGGGAGACCGCCTGGGAATACCAGGTGCTGTAAGCTTTTAAGCGCAGGAGGCGCCCTATCCCCGCTCGCTCGCTCATTCCCCTGTTCACACGTGCAGTGCGGCTTGTCCGTCTGTTTATTTGTCAGCTTTGGCGAGACACGGGTGCTTGTGTATTAGCGTGAGCGTTTTTTATTCTGATCAGGAACAGTTTTACAAGTCCGAAAAGGATCGAGGAAAGGTTTATCGCCAGCTGAAAAGAGACACAGCGCTTCGGCTGTGGAGACTTGTTCGGCTGGCGTTCGGAGAGTCGCGTTTTTCAGAATTGTATTGAGATCGTTTTCCACAGAGCTCAGATGTCAAAGCACAGCAGCAGCTCTCCACAGCGATCCTCTATAGCGCCCTTTCTCCCGCAGCTCCGTCCTCATTGGAAGGAAGCAAGAGTGAAAGGCTGAAGTGAAATAGAGCGGGGACGAAGGCAGTGAAGAGAGAGAACGTGGAAAGAAGAGAAAAACGCAAGGGAAAAAAGCAGCGTCGTAAAAGAGGTGACGGAGCTGTCCTCTCAATAAGAAGGGTGCCAGCGAGCCTTGCTCTCGCTTACAGCCACACCCCCTTGAGCACGCCCGATCTCGTCTGATCTCGGAAGCTAAACAGGGATGGGCCTGGTTAGTACTTGGATGGGAGACCGCCTGGGAATACCAGGTGCTGTAAGCTTTTAAGCGCAGGAGGCGCCCTATCCCCGCTCGCTGGCTCATTCCCCTGTTCACACGTGCAGTGCGGCTTGTCCGTCTGTTTATTTGTCAGCTTTGGCGAGACACGGGTGCTTGTGTATTAGCGTGAGCGTTTTTTATTCTGATCAGGAACAGTTTAACAAGTCCGCAAAGGATCGAGGAAAGGTTTATCGCTAGCTGAAAAGAGACACAGCGCTTCGGCTGTGGAGACTTGTTCGGCTGGCGTTCGGGGAATCGCGTTTTTCAGAATTGTATTGAGATCGTTTTCCACAGAGCTCAGATGTCAAAGCACAGCAGCAGCTCTCCACAGCGATCCTCTATAGCGCCCTTTCTCCCGCAGCTCCGTCCTCATTGGAAGGAAGCAAGAGTGAAAGGCTGAAGTGAAATAGAGCGGGGACGAAGGCAGTGAAGAGAGAGAACGTGGAAAGAAGAGAAAAACGCAAGGGAAAAAAGCAGCGTCGTAAAAGAGGTGACGGAGCTGTCCTCTCAATAAGAAGGGTGCCAGCGAGCCTTGCTCTCGCTTACGGCCACACCCCCTTGAGCACGCCTGATCTCGTCTGATCTCGGAAGCTAAACAGGGATGGGCCTGGTTGGTACTTGGATGGGAGACCGCCTGGGAATACCAGGTGCTGTAAGCTTTTAAGCGCAGGAGGCGCCCTATCCCCGCTCGCTCGCTCATTCCCCTGTTCACACGTGCAGTGCGGCTTGTCCGTCTGTTTATTTGTCAGCTTTGGCGAGACACGGGTGCTTGTGTATTAGCGTGAGCGTTTTTTATTCTGATCAGGAACAGTTTAACAAGTCCGCAAAGGATCGAGGAAAGGTTTATCGCCAGCTGAAAAGAGACACAGCGCTTCGGCTGTGGAGACTTGTTCGGCTGGCGTTCGGAGAGTCGCGTTTTTCAGAATTGTATTGAGATCGTTTTCCACAGAGCTCAGATGTCAAAGCACAGCAGCAGCTCTCCACAGCGATCCTCTATAGCGCCCTTTCTCCCGCAGCTCCGTCCTCATTGGAAGGAAGCAAGAGTGAAAGGCTGAAGTGAAATAGAGCGGGGACGAAGGCAGTGAAGAGAGAGAACGTGGGAAGAAGAGAAAAACGCAAGGGAAAAAAAGCAGCGTCGTAAAAGAGGTGACGGAGCTGTCCTCTCAATAAGAAGGGTGCCAGCGAGCCTTGCTCTCGCTTATGGCCACACCCCCTTGAGCACGCCTGATCTCGTCTGATCTCGGAAGCTAAACAGGGATGGGCCTGGTTAGTACTTGGATGGGAGACCGCCTGGAAATACCAGGTGCTGTAAGCTTTTAAGCGCAGGAGGCGCCCTATTCCCGCTCGCTCGCTCATTCCCCTGTTCACACGTGCAGTGCGGCTTGTCCGTCTGTTTATTTGTCAGCTTTGGCGAGACACGGGTGCTTGTGTATTAGCGTGAGCGTTTTTTATTCTGATCATGAACAGTTTAACAAGTCCGCAAAGGATCGAGGAAAGGTTTATCGCTAGCTGAAAAGAGACACAGCGCTTCGGCTGTGGAGACTTGTTCGGCTGGCGTTCGGGGAATTGCATTTTTCAGAATTGTATTGAGATCGTTTTCCACAGAGCTCAGATGTCAAAGCACAGCAGCAGCTCTCCACAGCGATCCTCTATAGCGCCCTTTCTCCCGCAGCTCCGTCCTCATTGGAAGGAAGCAAGAGTGAAAGGCTGAAGTGAAATAGAGCGGGGACGAATGCAGTGAAGAGAGAGAACGTGGAAAGAAGAGAAAAACGCAAGGGAAAAAAGCAGCGTCGTAAAAGAGGTGACGGAGCTGTCCTCTCAATAAGAAGGGTGCCAGCGAGCCTTGCTCTCGCTTACGGCCACACCCCCTTGAGCACGCCTGATCTCGTCTGATCTTGGAAGCTAAACAGGGATGGGCCTGGTTAGTACTTGGATGGGAGACCGCCTGGGAATACCAGGTGCTGTAAGCTTTTAAGCGCAGGAGGCTCCCTATCCCCGCTCGCTCGCTCATTCCCCTGTTCACACGTGCAGTGCGGCTTGTCCGTCTGTTTATTTGTCAGCTTTGGCGAGACACGGGTGCTTGTGTATTAGCGTGAGCGTTTTTTATTCTGATCAGGAACAGTTTTACAAGTCCGCAAAGGATCTAGGAAAGGTTTATCGCCAGCTGAAAAGAGACACAGCGCTTCGGCTGTGGAGACTTGTTCGGCTGGCGTTCGGAGAGTCGCGTTTTTCAGAATTGTATTGAGATCGTTTTCCACAGAGCTCAGATGTCAAAGCACAGCAGCAGCTCTCCACAGCGATCCTCTATAGCGCCCTTTCTCCCGCAGCTCCGTCCTCATTGGAAGGAAGCAAGAGTGAAAGGCTGAAGTGAAATAGAGCGGGGACGAAGGCAGTGAAGAGAGAGAACGTGGGAAGAAGAGAAAAACGCAAGGGAAAAAAAGCAGCGTCGTAAAAGAGGTGACGGAGCTGTCCTCTCAATAAGAAGGGTGCCAGCGAGCCTTGCTCTCGCTTACGGCCACACCCCCTTGAGCACGCCTGATCTCGTCTGATCTCGGAAGCTAAACAGGGATGGGCCTGGTTAGTACTTGGATGGGAGACCGCCTGGGAATACCAGGTGCTGTAAGCTTTTAAGCGCAGGAGGCGCCCTATCCCCGCTCGCTGGCTCATTCCCCTGTTCACACGTGCAGTGCGGCTTGTCCGTCTGTTTATTTCTCAGCTTTGGCGAGACACGGGTGCTTGTGTATTAGCGTGAGCGTTTTTTATTCTGATCAGGAACAGTTTAACAAGTCCTCAAAGGATCGAGGAAAGGTTTATCGCCAGCTGAAAAGAGACACAGCGCTTCGGCTGTGGAGACTTGTTCGGCTGGCGTTCGGAGAGTCGCGTTTTTCAGAATTGTATTGAGATCGTTTTCCACAGAGCTCAGATATCAAAGCACAGCAGCAGCTCTCCACAGCGATCCTCTATAGCGCCCTTTCTCCCGCAGCTCCGTCCTCATTGGAAGGAAGCAAGAGTGAAAGGCTGAAGTGAAATAGAGCGGGGACGAAGGCAGTGAAGAGAAAGAACGTGGGAAGAAGAGAAAAACGCAAGGGAAAAAAAGCAGCGTCGTAAAAGAGGTGACGGAGCTGTCCTCTCAATAAGAAGGGTGCCAGCGAGCCTTGCTCTCGCTTACGGCCACACCCCCTTGAGCACGCCTGATCTCGTCTGATCTCGGAAGCTAAACAGGGATGGTCCTGGTTAGTACTTGGATGGGAGACCGCCTGGGAATACCAGGTGCTGTAAGCTTTTAAGCGCAGGAGGCGCCCTATTCCCGCTCGCTCGCTCATTCCCCTGTTCACACGTGCAGTGCGGCTTGTCCGTCTGTTTATTTGTCAGCTTTGGCGAGACACGGGTGCTTGTGTATTAGCGTGAGCGTTTTTTATTCTGATCAGGAACAGTTTAACAAGTCCGCAAAGGATCGAGGAAAGGTTTATCGCCAGCTGAAAAGAGACACAGCGCTTCGGCTGTGGAGACTTGTTCGGCTGGCGTTCGGAGAGTCGCGTTTTTCAGAATTGTATTGAGATCGTTTTCCACAGAGCTCAGATGTCAAAGCACAGCAGCAGCTCTCCACAGCGATCCTCTATAGCGCCCTTTCTCCCGCAGCTCCGTCCTCATTGGAAGGAAGCAAGAGTGAAAGGCTGAAGTGACATAGAGCGGGACGAAGGCAGTGAAGAGAGAGAACGTGGGAAGAAGAGAAAAACGCAAGGGAAAAAAAGCAGCGTCGTAAAAGAGGTGACGGAGCTGTCCTCTCAATAAGAAGGGTGCCAGCGAGCCTTGCTCTCGCTTACGGCCACACCCCCTTGAGCACGCCTGATCTCATCTGATCTCGGAAGCTAAACAGGGATGGGCCTGGTTAGTACTTGGATGGGAGACCGCCTGGGAATACCAGGTGCTGTAAGCTTTTAAGCGCAGGAGGCGCCCTATCCCCGCTCGCTCGCTCATTCCCCTGTTCACACGTGCAGTGCGGCTTGTCCGTCTGTTTATTTGTCAGCTTTGGCGAGACACGGGTGCTTGTGTATTAGCGTGAGCGTTTTTTATTCTGATCAGGAACAGTTTTACAAGTCCGCAAAGGATCGAGGAAAGGTTTATCGCCAGCTGAAGAGAGACACAGCGCTTCGGCTGTGGAGATTTGTTCGGCTGGCGTTCGGAGAGTCGCGTTTTTCAGAATTGTATTGAGATCGTTTTCCACAGAGCTCAGATGTCAAAGCACAGCAGCAGCTCTCCACAGCGATCCTCTATAGCGCCCTTTCTCCCGCAGCTCCGTCCTCATTGGAAGGAAGCAAGAGTGAAAGGCTGAAGTGAAATAGAGCGGGGACGAAGGCAGTGAAGAGAGAGAACGTGGGAAGAAGAGAAAAACGCAAGGGAAAAAAAGCAGCGTCGTAAAAGAGGTGACGGAGCTGTCCTCTCAATAAGAAGGGTGACAGCGAGCCTTGCTCTCGCTTACGGCCACACCCCCTTGAGCACGCCTGATCTCGTCTGATCTCGGAAGCTAAACAGGGATGGGCCTGGTTAGTACTTGGATGGGAGACCGCCTGGGAATACCAGGTGCTGTAAGCTTTTAAGCGCAGGAGGCACCCTATCCCCGCTCGCTCGCTCATTCCCCTGTTCACACGTGCAGTGCGGCTTGTCCGTCTGTTTTTGTCAGCTTTGGCGAGACACGGGTGCTTGTGTATTAGCGTGAGCGTTTTTTATTCTGATCAGGAACAGTTTTACAAGTCCGCAAAGGATCGAGGAAAGGTTTATCGCCAGCTGAAAAATGACACAGCGCTTCGGCTGTGGAGACTTGTTCGGCTGGCGTTCGGAGAGTCGCGTTTTTCAGAATTGTATTGAGATCGTTTTCCACAGAGCTCAGATGTCAAAGCACAGCAGCAGCTCTCCACAGCGATCCTCTATAGCGCCCTTTCTCCCGCAGCTCCGTCCTCATTGGAAGGAAGCAAGAGTGAAAGGCTGAAGTGAAATAGAGCGGGGACGAAGGCAGTGAAGAGAGAGAACGTGGGAAGAAGAGAAAAACGCAAGGGAAAAAAAGCAGCGTCGTAAAAGAGGTGACGGAGCTGTCCTCTCAATAAGAAGGGTGCCAGCGAGCCTTGCTCTCGCTTACGGCCACACCCCCTTGAGCACGCCTGATCTCGTCTGATCTCGGAAGCTAAACAGGGATGGGCCTGGTTAGTACGTGGATGGGAGACCGCCTGGGAATACCAGGTGCTGTAAGCTTTTAAGCGCAGGAGGTGCCCTATACCCGCTCGCTCGCTCATTCCCCTGTTCACACGTGCAGTGCGGCTTGTCCGTCTGTTTATTTGTCAGCTTTGGCGAGACACGGGTGCTTGTGTATTAGCGTGAGCGTTTTTTATTCTGATCAGGAACAGTTTTACAAGTCCGCAAAGGATCGAGGAAAGGTTTATCGCCAGCTGAAAAGAGACACAGCGCTTCGGCTGTGGAGACTTGTTCGGCTGGCGTTCGGAGAGTCGCGTTTTTCAGAATTGTATTGAGATCGTTTTCCACAGAGCTCAGATGTCAAAGCACAGCAGCAGCTCTCCACAGCGATCCTCTATAGCGCCCTTTCTCCCGCAGCTCCGTCCTCATTGGAAGGAAGCAAGAGTGAAAGGCTGAAGTGAAATAGAGCGGGGACGAAGGCAGTGAAGAGAGAGAACGTGGGAAGAAGAGAAAAACGCAAGGGAAAAAAAGCAGCGTCGTAAAAGAGGTGACGGAGCTGTCCTCTCAATAAGAAGGGTGACAGCGAGCCTTGCTCTCGCTTACGGCCACACCCCCTTGAGCACGCCTGATCTCGTCTGATCTCGGAAGCTAAACAGGGATGGGCCTGGTTAGTACTTGGATGGGAGACCGCCTGGGAATACCAGGTGCTGTAAGCTTTTAAGCGCAGGAGGCGCCCTATCCCCGCTCGCTCGCTCATTCCCCTGTTCACACGTGCAGTGCGGCTTGTCCGTCTGTTTATTTGTCAGCTTTGGCGAGACACGGGTGCTTGTGAATTAGCGTGAGCGTTTTTTATTCTGATCAGGAACAGTTTTACAAGACCGCAAAGGATCGAGGAAAGGTTTATCGCCAGCTGAAAAGAGACACAGCGCTTCGGCTGCGGAGACTTGTTCGGCTGGCGTTCGGAGAGTCGCGTTTTTCAGAATTGTATTGAGATCGTTTTCCACAGAGCTCAGATGTCAAAGCACAGCAGCAGCTCTCCACAGCGATCCTCTATAGCGCCCTTTCTCCTGCAGCTCCGTCCTCATTGGAAGGAAGCAAAAGTGAAAGGCTGAAGTGAAATAGAGCGGGGACGAAGGCAGTGAAGAGAGAGAACGTGGGAAGAAGAGAAAAACGCAAGGGAAAAAAAGCAGCGTCGTAAAAGAGGTGACGGAGCTGTCCTCTCAATAAGAAGGGTGCCAGCGAGCCTTGCTCTCGTTTATGGCCACACCCCCTTGAGCACGCCTGATCTCATCTGATCTTGGAAGCTAAACAGGGATGGGCCTGGTTAGTACTTGGTTGGGAGACCGCCTGGGAATACCAGGTGCTGTAAGCTTTTAAGCGCAGGAGGCGCCCTATCCCCGCTCGCTCGCTCATTCCCCTGTTCACACGTGCAGTGCGGCTTGTCCATCTGTTTATTTGTCAGCTTTGGCGAGACACGGGTGTTTGTGTATTAGCGTGAGCGTTTTTTATTCTGATCATGAACAGTTTAACAAGTCCGCAAAGGATCGAGGAAAGGTTTATCGCCAGCTGAAAAGAGACACAGCGCTTCGGCTGTGGAGACTTGTTCGGCTGGCGTTCGGAGAGTCGCGTTTTTCAGAATTGTATTGAGATCGTTTTCCACAGAGCTCAGATGTCAAAGCACAGCAGCAGCTCTCCACAGTGATCCTCTATAGCGCCCTTTCTCCCGCAGCTCCGTCCTCATTGGAAGGAAGCAAAAGTGAAAGGCTGAAGTGAAATAGAGCGGGGACGAAGGCAGTGAAGAGAGAGAACGTGGGAAGAAGAGAAAAACGCAAGGGAAAAAAAGCAGCGTCGTAAAAGAGGTGACGGAGCTGTCCTCTCAATAAGAAGGGTGACAGCGAGCCTTGCTCTCGCTTACGGCCACACCCCCTTGAGCACGCCTGATCTCGTCTGATCTCGGAAGCTAAACAGGGATGGGCCTGGTTAGTACTTGGATGGGAGACCGCCTGGGAATACCAGGTGCTGTAAGCTTTTAAGCGCAGGAGGCGCCCTATCCCCGCTCGCTCGCTCATTCCCCTGTTCACACGTGCAGTGCGGCTTGTCCGTCTGTTTATTTGTCAGCTTTGGCGAGACGCGGGTGCTTGTGTATTAGCGTGAGCGTTTTTTATTCTGATCAGGAACACTTTTACAAGTCCGCAAAGGATCGAGGAAAGGTTTATCGCCAGCTGAAAAGAGACACAGCGCTTCGGCTGTGGAGACTTGTTCGGCTGGCGTTCGGAGAGTCGCGTTTTTCAGAATTGTATTGAGATCGTTTTCCACAGAGCTCAGATGTCAAAGCACAGCAGCAGCTCTCCACAGCGATCCTCTATAGCGCCCTTTCTCCCGCAGCTCCGTCCTCATTGGAAGGAAGCAAGAGTGAAAGGCTGAAGTGAAATAGAGCGGGGACGAAGGCAGTGAAGAGAGAGAACGTGGGAAGAAGAGAAAAACGCAAGGGAAAAAAAGCAGCGTCGTAAAAGAGGTGACGGAGCTGTCCTCTCAATAAGAAGGGTGCCAGCGAGCCTTGCTCTCGCTTACGGCCACACCCCCTTGAGCACGCCTGATCTCGTCTGATCTCGGAAGCTAGACAGGGATGGGCCTGGTTAGTACTTGGATGGGAGACCGCCTGGGAATACCAGGTGCTGTAAGCTTTTAAGCGCAGGAGGCGCCCTATCCCCGCTCGCTCGCTCATTCCCCTGTTCACACGTGCAGTGCGGCTTGTCCGTCTGTTTATTTGTCAGCTTTGGCGAGACACGGGTGTTTGTGTATTAGCGTGAGCGTTTTTTATTCTGATCATGAACAGTTTAACAAGTCCGCAAAGGATCGAGGAAAGGTTTATCGCCAGCTGAAAAGAGACACAGCGCTTCGGCTGTGGAGACTTGTTCGGCTGGCGTTCGGAGAGTCGCGTTTTTCAGAATTGTATTGAGATCGTTTTCCACAGAGCTCAGATGTCAAAGCACAGCAGCAGCTCTCCACAGTGATCCTCTATAGCGCCCTTTCTCCCGCAGCTCCGTCCTCATTGGAAGGAAGCAAAAGTGAAAGGCTGAAGTGAAATAGAGCGGGGACGAAGGCAGTGAAGAGAGAGAACGTGGGAAGAAGAGAAAAACGCAAGGGAAAAAAAGCAGCGTCGTAAAAGAGGTGACGGAGCTGTCCTCTCAATAAGAAGGGTGACAGCGAGCCTTGCTCTCGCTTACGGCCACACCCCCTTGAGCACGCCTGATCTCGTCTGATCTCGGAAGCTAAACAGGGATGGGCCTGGTTAGTACTTGGATGGGAGACCGCCTGGGAATACCAGGTGCTGTAAGCTTTTAAGCGCAGGAGGCGCCCTATCCCCGCTCGCTCGCTCATTCCCCTGTTCACACGTGCAGTGCGGCTTGTCCGTCTGTTTATTTGTCAGCTTTGGCGAGACGCGGGTGCTTGTGTATTAGCGTGAGCGTTTTTTATTCTGATCAGGAACACTTTTACAAGTCCGCAAAGGATCGAGGAAAGGTTTATCGCCAGCTGAAAAGAGACACAGCGCTTCGGCTGTGGAGACTTGTTCGGCTGGCGTTCGGAGAGTCGCGTTTTTCAGAATTGTATTGAGATCGTTTTCCACAGAGCTCAGATGTCAAAGCACAGCAGCAGCTCTCCACAGCGATCCTCTATAGCGCCCTTTCTCCCGCAGCTCCGTCCTCATTGGAAGGAAGCAAGAGTGAAAGGCTGAAGTGAAATAGAGCGGGGACGAAGGCAGTGAAGAGAGAGAACGTGGGAAGAAGAGAAAAACGCAAGGGAAAAAAGCAGCGTTGTAAAAGAGGTGACGGAGCTGTCCTCTCAATAAGAAGGGTGCCAGCGAGCCTTGCTCTCGCTTGCGGCCACACCCCCTGGAGCACGCCTGATCTCGTCTGATCTCGGAAGCTAAACAGGGATGGGCCTGGTTAGTACTTGGATGGGAAACCGCCTGGGAATACCAGGTGCTGTAAGTTTTTAAGCGCAGGAGGCGCCCTATCCCCGCTCGCTCGCTCATTCCCCTGTTCACACGTGCAGTGCGGCTTGTCCGTCTGTTTATTTGTCAGCTTTGGCGAGACACGGGTGCTTGTGTATTAGCGTGAGCGTTTTTTATTCTGATCAGGAACAGTTTAACAAGTCCGCAAAGAATCGAGGAAAGGTTTATCGCCAGCTGAAAAGAGACACAGCGCTTCGGCTGTGGAGACTTGTTCGGCTGGCGTTCGGAGAGTCGCGTTTTTCAGAATTGTATTGAGATCGTTTTCCACAGAGCTCAGATGTCAAAGCACAGCAGCAGCTCTCCACAGCGATCCTCTATAGCGCCCTTTCTCCCGCAGCTCCGTCCTCATTGGAAGGAAGCAAGAGTGAAAGGCTGAAGTGAAATAGAGCGGGGACGAAGGCAGTGAAGAGAGAGAACGTGGGAAGAAGAGAAAAACGCAAGGGAAAAAAAGCAGCGTCGAAAAAGAGGTGACGGAGCTGTCCTCTCAATAAGAAGGGTGCCAGCGAGCCTTGCTCTTGCTTACGGCCACACCCCCTTGAGCACGCCTGATCTCGTCTGATCTCGGAAGCTAAACAGGGATGGGTCTGGTTAGTACTTGGATGGGAGACCGCCTGGGAATACCAGGTGCTGTAAGCTTTTAAGCGCAGGAGGCGCCCTATCCCCGCTCGCTCGCTCATTCCCCTGTTCACACGTGCAGTGCGGCTTGTCCGTCTGTTTATTTGTCAGCTTTGGCGAGACACGGGTGCTTGTGTATTAGCGTGAGCGTTTTTTATTCTGATCAGGAACAGTTTTACAAGTCCGCAAAGGATCGAGGAAAGGTTTATCGCCAGCTGAAAAGAGACACAGCGCTTCGGCTGTGGAGACTTGTTCGGCTGGCGTTCGGAGAGTCGCGTTTTTCAGAATTGTATTGAGATCGTTTTCCACAGAGCTCAGATGTCAAAGCACAGCAGCAGGTCTCCACAGCGATCCTCTATAGCGCCCTTTCTCCCGCAGCTCCGTCCTCATTGGAAGGAAGCAAGAGTGAAAGGCTGAAGTGAAATAGAGCGGGGACGAAGGCAGTGAAGAGAGAGAACGTGGAAAGAAGAGAAAAACGCAAGGGAAAAAAGCAGCGTCGTTAAAGAGGTGACGGAGCTGTCCTCTCAATAAGAAGGGTGCCAGCGAGCCTTGCTCTCGCTTACGGCCACACCCTTTTGAGCACGCCTGATCTTGTCTGATCTCAGAAGCTAAACAGGGATGGGCCTGGTTAGTACTTGGATGGGAGACCGCCTGGGAATCCCAGGTGCTGTAAGCTTTTAAGCGCAGGAGGCGCCCTATCCCCGCTCGCTCGCTCATTCCCCTGGTCACACGTGCAGTGCGCTTGTCCGTCTGTTTGTCAGCTTTGGCGAGACACGGGTGCTTGTGTATTAGCGTGAGCGTTTTTTATTCTGATCAGGAACAGTTTTACAAGACCGCAAAGGATCGAGGAAAGGTTTATCGCCAGCTGAACAGAGACACAGCGCTTCGGCTGTGGAGACTTGTTCGGCTGGCGTTCGGAGAGTCGCGTTTTTCAGAATTGTATTGAGATCGTTTTCAACAGAGCTCAGATGTCAAAGCACAGCAGCAGCTCTCCACAGCGATCCTCTATAGCGCCCTTTCTCCCGCAGCTCCGTCCTCATTGGAAGGAAGCAAGAGTGAAAGGCTGAAGTGAAATAGAGCGGGGACAAAGGCAGTGAAGAGAGAGAACGTGGGAAGAAGAGAAAAACGCAAGGGAAAAAAAGCAGCGTCGTAAAAGAGGTGACGGAGCTGTCCTCTCAATAAGAAGGGTGCCAGCGAGCCTTGCTCTTGCTTACGGCCACACCCCCTTGAGCACGCCTGATCTCGTCTGATCTCGGAAGCTAAACAGGGATGGGCCTGGTTAGTACTTGGATGGGAGACCGCCTGGGAATACCAGGTGCTGTAAGCTTTTAAGCGCAGGAGGCGCCCTATCCCCGCTCGCTCGCTCATTCCCCTGTTCACACGTGCACTGCGGCTTGTCCGTCTGTTTATTTGTCAGCTTTGGCGAGACACGGGTGCTTGTGTATTAGCGTGAGCGTTTTTTATTCTGATCAGGAACAGTTTTACAAGTCCGCAAAGGATCGAGGAAAGGTTTATCGCCAGCTGAAAAGAGACACAGCGCTTCGGCTGTGGGGATTTGTTCGGCTGGCGTTCGGAGAGTCGCGTTTTTCAGAATTGTATTGAGATCGTTTTCCACAGAGCTCAGATGTCAAAGCACAGCAGCAGCTCTCCACAGCGATCCTCTATAGCGCCCTTTCTCCCGCAGCTCCGTCCTCATTGGAAGGAAGCAAAAGTGAAAGGCTGAAGTGAAATAGAGCGGGGACGAAGGCAGTGAAGAGAGAGAACGTGGGAAGAAGAGAAAAACGCAAGAGAAAAAAAGCAGCGATGTAAAAGAGGTGACGGAGCTGTCCTCTCAATAAGAAGGGTGCCAGCGAGCTTTGCTCTCGCTTATGGCCACACCCCCTTGAGCACGCCTGATCTCGTCTGATCTCGGAAGCTAAACAGGGATGGGCCTGGTTAGTACTTGGATGGGAGACCGCCTGGGAATACCAGGTGCTGTAAGCTTTTAAGCGCAGGAGGCGCCCTATCCCCGCTCGCTCGCTCATTCCCCTGTTCACACGTGCAGTGCGGCTTGTCCGTCTGTTTATTTGTCAGCTTTGGCGAGACACGGGTGCTTGTGTATTAGCGTGAGCGTTTTTTATTCTGATCAGGAACAGTTTAACAAGTCCGCAAAGGATCGAGGAAAGGTTTATCGCCAGCTGAAAAGAGACACAGCGCTTCGGCTGTGGAGACTTGTTCGGCTGGCGTTCGGAGAGTCGCGTTTTTCAGAATTGTATTGAGATCGTTTTCCACAGAGCTCAGATGTCAAAGCACAGCAGCAGCTCTCCACAGCGATCCTCTATAGCGCCCTTTCTCCCGCAGCTCCGTCCTCATTGGAAGGAAGCAAGAGTGAAAGGCTGAAGTGAAATAGAGCGGGGACGAAGGCAGTGAAGAGAGAGAACGTGGGAAGAAGAGAAAAACGCAAGGGAAAAAAAGCAGCATCGTAAAAGAGGTGACGGAGCTGTCCTCTCAATAAGAAGGGTGCCAGCGAGCCTTGCTCTCGCTTACGGCCACACCCCCTTGAGCACGCCTGATCTCGTCTGATCTCGTAAGCTAAACAGGGATGGGCCTGGTTAGTACTTGGATGGGAGACCGCCTGGGAATACAAGGTGCTGTAAGCTTTTAAGCGCAGGAGGCGCCTATCCCCGCTCGCTCGCTCATTCCCCTGTTCACACGTGCAGTGCGGCTTGTCCGTCTGTTTATTTGTCAGCTTTGGCGAGACACGTGTGCTTGTGTATTAGCGTGAGCGTTTTTTATTCTGATCAGGAACAGTTTAACAAGTCCGCAAAGAATCGAGGAAAGGTTTATCGCCAGCTGAAAAGAGACACAGCGCTTCGGCTGTGGAGACTTGTTCGGCTGGCGTTCGGAGAGTCGCGTTTTTCAGAATTGTATTGAGATCGTTTTCCACAGAGCTCAGATGTCAAAGCACAGCAGCAGCTCTCCACAGCGATCCTCTACAGCGCCCTTTCTCCCGCAGCTCCGTCCTCATTGGAAGGAAGCAAGAGTGAAAGGCTGAAGTGAAATAGAGCGGGGACGAAGGCAGTGAAGAGAGAGAACGTGGGAAGAAGAGAAAAACGCAAGGGAAAAAAAGCAGCGTCGTAAAAGAGGTGACGGAGCTGTCCTCTCAATAAGAAGGGTGCCAGCGAGCCTTGCTCTCGCTTACGGCCACACCTCCTTGAGCACGCCTGATCTCATCTGATCTTGGAAGCTGAACAGGGATGGGCCTGGTTAGTACTTGGATGGGAGACCGCCTGGGAATACCAGGTGCTGTAAGCTGTTAAGCGCAGGAGGCGCCCTATCCCCGCTCGCTCGCTCATTCCCCTGTTCACACGTGCAGTGCGGCTTGTCCGTCTGTTTATTTCTCAGCTTTGGCGAGACACGGGTGCTTGTGTATTAGCGTGAGCGTTTTTTATTCTGATCAGGAACAGTTTTACAAGTCCGCAAAGGATCGAGGAAAAGTTTATCGCCAGCTGAAAAGAGACACAGCGCTTCGGCTGTGGAGACTTGTTCGGCTGGCGTTCGGAGAGTCGCGTTTTTCAGAATTGTATTGAGATCGTTTTCCACAGAGCTCAGATGTCAAAGCACAGCAGCAGCTCTCCACAGCAATCCTCTATAGCGCCCTTTCTCCCGCAGCTCCGTCCTCATTGGAAGGAAGCAAGAGTGAAAGGCTGAAGTGAAATAGAGCGGGGACGAAGGCAGTGAAGAGAGAGAACGTGGGAAGAAGAGAAAAACGCAAGAGAAAAAAAGCAGCGATGTAAAAGAGGTGACGGAGCTGTCCTCTCAATAAGAAGGGTGCCAGCGAGCTTTGCTCTTGCTTATGGCCACACCTCCTTGAGCACGCCTGATCTCGTCTGATCTCGGAAGCTAAACAGGGATGGGCCTGGTTAGTACTTGGATGGGAGACCGCCTGGGAATACCAGGTGCTGTAAGCTTTTAAGCGCAGGAGGCGCCCTATCCCCGCTCGCTCGCTCATTCCCCTGTTCACACGTGCAGTGCGGCTTGTCCGTCTGTTTATTTGTCAGCTTTGGCGAGACACGGGTGCTTGTGTATTAGCGTGAGCGTTTTTTATTCTGATCAGGAACAGTTTAACAAGTCCGCAAAGGATCGAGGAAAGGTTTATCGCCAGCTGAAAAGAGACACAGCGCTTCGGCTGTGGAGACTTGTTCGGCTGGCGTTCGGGGAATCGCGTTTTTCAGAATTGTATTGAGATCGTTTTCCACAGAGCTCAGATGTCAAAGCACAGCAGCAGCTCTCCACAGCGATCCTCTATAGCGCCCTTTCTCCCGCAGCTCCGTCCTCATTGGAAGGAAGCAAGAGTGAAAGGCTGAAGTGAAATAGAGTGGGGACGAAGGCAGTGAAGAGAGAGAACGTGGAAAGAAGAGAAAAACGCAAGGGAAAAAAGCAGCGTCGTAAAAGAGGTGACGGAGCTGTCCTCTCAATAAGAAGGGTGCCAGCGAGCGTTGCTCTCGCTTACGGCCACACCCCCTTGAGCACGCCTGATCTCGTCTGATCTAGGAAGCTAAACAGGGATGGGCCTGGTTAGTACTTGGATGGGAGACCGCCTGGGAATACCAGCTGCTGTAAGCTTTTAAGCGCAGGAGGCGCCCTATCCCCGCTCGCTCGCTCATTCCCCTGTTCACACGTGCAGTGCGGCTAGTCCGTCTGTTTATTTGTCAGCTTTGGCGAGACACGGGTGCTTGTGTATTAGCGTGAGCGTTTTTTATTCTGATCAGGAACAGTTTAACAAGTCCGCAAAGGATCGAGGAAAGGTTTATCGCCAGCTGAAAAGAGACACAGCGCTTCGGCTGTGGAGACTTGTTCGGCTGGCGTTCGGGGAATCGCGTTTTTCAGAATTGTATTGAGATCGTTTTCCACAGAGCTCAGATGTCAAAGCACAGCAGCAGCTCTCCACAGCGATCCTCTATAGCGCCCTTTCTCCCGCAGCTCCGTCCTCATTGGAAGGAAGCAAGAGTGAAAGGCTGAAGTGAAATAGAGCGGGGACGAAGGCAGTGAAGAGAGAGAACGTGGAAAGAAGAGAAAAACGCAAGGGAAAAAAGCAGCGTCGTAAAAGAGGTGACGGAGCTGTCCTCTCAATAAGAAGGGTGCCAGCGAGCCTTGCTCTCGCTTAAGGCCACACCCCCTTGAGCACGCCTGATCTCGTCTGATGTCGGAAGCTAAACAGGGATGGGCCTGGTTAGTACTTGGATGGGAGACCGCCTGGGAATACCAGGTGCTGTAAGCTTTTAAGCGCAGGAGGCGCCCTATCCCCGCTCGCTGGCTCATTCCCCTGTTCACACGTGCAGTGCGGCTTGTCCGTCTGTTTATTTGTCAGCTTTGGCGAGACACGGGTGCTTGTGTATTAGCGTGAGCGTTTTTTATTCTGATCAGGAACAGTTTAACAAGTCCGCAAAGGATCGAGGAAAGGTTTATCGCCAGCTGAAAAGAGACACAGCGCTTCGGCTGTGGAGACTTGTTCGGCTGGCGTTCGGAGAGTCGCGTTTTTCAGAATTGTATTGAGATCGTTTTCCTCAGAGCTCAGATGTCAAAGCACAGCAGCAGCTCTCCACAGCGATCCTCTATAGCGCCCTTTCTCCCGCAGCTCCGTCCTCATTGGAAGGAAGCAAGAGTGAAAGGCTGAAGTGAAATAGAGCGGGGACGAAGGCAGTGAAGAGAGAGAACGTGGGAAGAAGAGAAAAACGCAAGGGAAAAAAAGCAGCGTCGTAAAAGAGGTGACGGAGCTGTCCTCTGAATAAGAAGGGTGCCAGCGAGCATTGCTCTCGCTTACGGCCACACCCCCTTGAGCACGCCTGATCTCGTCTGATCTCGGAAGCTAAACAGGGATGGGCCTGGTTAGTACTTGGATGGGAGACCGCCTGGGAATACCAGGTGCTGTAAGCTTTTAAGCGCAGGAGGCGCCCTATCCCCGCTCGCTCGCTCATTCCCCTGTTCACACGTGCAGTGCGGCTTGTCCGTCTGTTTATTTGTCAGCTTTGGCGAGACACGGGTGCTTGTGTATAAGCGTGAGCGTTTTTTATTCTGATCAGGAACAGTTTTACAAGTCCGCAAAGGATCGAGGAAAGGTTTATCGCCAGCTGAAAAGAGACACAGCGCTTCGGCTGTGGAGACTTGTTCGGCTGGCGTTCGGAGAGTCGCGTTTTTCAGAATTGTATTGAGATCGTTTTCCACAGAGCTCAGATGTCAAAGCACAGCAGCAGCTCTCCACAGCGATCCTCTATAGCGCCCTTTCTCCCGCAGCTCCGTCCTCATTGGAAATAAGCAAGAGTGAAAGGCTGAAGTGAAATAGAGCGGGGACGAAGGCAGTGAAGAGAGAGAACGTGGGAAGAAGAGAAAAACGCAAGGGAAAAAAAGCAGCGTCGTAAAAGAGGTGACAGAGCTGTCCTCTCAATAAGAAGGGTGCCAGCGAGCCTTGCTCTTGCTTATGGCCACACCCCCTTGAGCACGCCTGATCTCGTCTGATCTCGGAAGCTAAACAGGGATGGGCCTGGTTAGTACTTGGATGGGAGACCGCCTGGGAATACCAGGTGCTGTAAGCTTTTAAGCGCAGGAGGCGCCCTATCCCCGCTCGCTCGCTCATTCCCCTGTTCACACGTGCAGTGCGGCTTGTCCGTCTGTTTATTTGTCAGCTTTGGCGAGACACGGGTGCTTGTGTATTAGCGTGAGCGTTTTTTATTCTGATCAGGAACAGTTTTACAAGTCCGCAAAGGATCGAGGAAAGGTTTATCGCCAGCTGAAAAGAGACACAGCGCTTCGGCTGTGGAGACTTGTTCGGCTGGCGTTCGGAGAGTCGCGTTTTTCAGAATTGTATTGAGATCGTTTTCCACAGAGCTCAGATGTCAAAGCACAGCAGCAGCTCTCCACAGCGATCCTCTATAGCGCCCTTTCTCCCGCAGCTCCGTCCTCATTGGAAGGAAGCAAGAGTGAAAGGCTGAAGTGAAATAGAGCGGGGACGAAGGCAGTGAAGAGAGAGAACGTGGAAAGAAGAGAAAAACGCAAGGGAAAAAAGCAGCGTCGTAAAAGAGGTGACGGAGCTGTCCTCTCAATAAGAAGGGTGCCAGCGAGCCTTGCTCTCGCTTAAGGCCACACCCCCTTGAGCACGCCTGATCTCGTCTGATGTCGGAAGCTAAACAGGGATGGGCCTGGTTAGTACTTGGATGGGAGACCGCCTGGGAATACCAGGTGCTGTAAGCTTTTAAGCGCAGGAGGCGCCCTATCCCCGCTCGCTGGCTCATTCCCCTGTTCACACGTGCAGTGCGGCTTGTCCGTCTGTTTATTTGTCAGCTTTGGCGAGACACGGGTGCTTGTGTATTAGCGTGAGCGTTTTTTATTCTGATCAGGAACAGTTTAACAAGTCCGCAAAGGATCGAGGAAAGGTTTATCGCCAGCTGAAAAGAGACACAGCGCTTCGGCTGTGGAGACTTGTTCGGCTGGCGTTCGGAGAGTCGCGTTTTTCAGAATTGTATTGAGATCGTTATCCTCAGAGCTCAGATGTCAAAGCACAGCAGCAGCTCTCCACAGCGATCCTCTATAGCGCCCTTTCTCCCGCAGCTCCGTCCTCATTGGAAGGAAGCAAGAGTGAAAGGCTGAAGTGAAATAGAGCGGGGACGAAGGCAGTGAAGAGAGAGAACGTGGGAAGAAGAGAAAAACGCAAGGGAAAAAAAGCAGCGTCGTAAAAGAGGTGACGGAGCTGTCCTCTTAATAAGAAGGGTGCCAGCGAGCCTTGCTCTCGCTTACGGCCACACCCCCTTGAGCACGCCTGATCTCGTCTGATCTCGGAAGCTAAACAGGGATGGGCCTGGTTAGTACTTGGATGGGAGACCGCCTGGGAATACCAGGTGCTGTAAGCTTTTAAGCGCAGGAGGCGCCCTATCCCCGCTCGCTCGCTCATTCCCCTGTTCACACGTGCAGTGCGGCTTGTCCGTCTGTTTATTTGTCAGCTTTGGCGAGACACGGGTGCTTGTGTATTAGCGTGAGCGTTTTTTATTCTGATCAGGAACAGTTTTACAAGTCCGCAAAGGATCGAGGAAAGGTTTATCGCCAGCTGAAAAGAGACACAGCGCTTCGGCTGTGGAGACTTGTTCGGCTGGCGTTCGGAGAGTCGCGTTTTTCAGAATTGTATTGAGATCGTTTTCCACAGAGCTCAGATGTCAAAGCACAGCAGCAGCTCTCCACAGCGATCCTCTATAGCGCCCTTTCTCCCGCAGCTCCGTCCTCATTGGAAGGAAGCAAGAGTGAAAGGCTGAAGTGAAATAGAGCGGGGACAAAGGCAGTGAAGAGAGAGAACGTGGGAAGAAGAGAAAAACGCAAGAGAAAAAAAGCAGCGTCGGAAAAGAGGTGACGGAGCTGTCCTCTCAATAAGAAGGGTGCCAGCGAGCCTTGCTCTCGCTTACGGCCACACCCCCCTTGAGCACGCCTGATCTCGTCTGATCTCGGAAGCTAAACAGGGATGGGCCTGGTTAGTACTTGGATGGGAGACCGCCTGGGAATACCAGGTGCTGTAAGCTTTTAAGCGCAGGAGGCGCCCTATCCCCGCTCGCTCGCTCATTCCCCTGTTCACACGTGCAGTGCGGCTTGTCCGTCTGTTTATTTGTCAGCTTTGGCGAGACACGTGTGCTTGTGTATTAGCGTGAGCGTTTTTTATCCTGATCAGGAACAGTTTAACAAGTCCGCAAAGAATCGAGGAAAGGTTTATCGCCAGCTGAAAAGAGACACAGCGCTTCGGCTGTGGAGACTTGTTCGGCTGGCGTTCGGAGAGTCGCGTTTTTCAGAATTGTATTGAGATCGTTTTCCACAGAGCTCAGATGTCAAAGCACAGCATCAGCTCTCCACAGCGATCCTCTATACCGCCCTTTCTCCCGCAGCTCCGTCCTCATTGGAAGGAAGCAAGAGTGAAAGGCTGAAGTGAAATAGAGCGGGGACGAAGGCAGTGAAGAGAGAGAACGTGGGAAGAAGAGAAAAACGCAAGGGAAAAAAAGCAGCGTCGTAAAAGAGGTGACGGAGCTGTCCTCTCAATAAGAAGGGTGCCAGCGAGCCTTGCTCTCGCTTACGGCCACACCCCCTTGAGCACGCCTGATCTCGTCTGATCTCGGAAGCTAAACAGGGATGGGCCTGGTTAGTACTTGGATGGGAGACCGCCTGGGAATACCAGGTGCTGTAAGCTTTTAAGCGCAGGAGGCGCCCTATCCCCGCTCGCTCGCTCATTCCCCTGTTCACACGTGCAGTGCGGCTTGTCCGTCTGTTTGTCAGCTTTGGCGAGACACGGGTGCTTGTGTATTAGCGTGAGCGTTTTTTATTCTGATCAGGAACAGTTTTACAAGTCCGCAAAGGATCGAGGAAAGGTTTATCGCCAGCTGAAAAGAGACACAGCGCTTCGGCTGTGGAGACTTGTTCGGCTGGCGTTCGGAGAGTCGCGTTTTTCAGAATTGTATTGAGATCGTTTTCCTCAGAGCTCAGATGTCAAAGCACAGCAGCAGCTCTCCACAGCGATCCTCTATAGCGCCCTTTCTCCCGCAGCTCCGTCCTCATTGGAAGGAAGCAAGAGTGAAAGGCTGAAGTGAAATAGAGCGGGGACGAAGGCAGTGAAGAGAGAGAACGTGGGAAGAAGAGAAAAACGCAAGGGAAAAAAAGCAGCGTCGTAAAAGAGGTGACGGAGCTGTCCTCTCAATAAGAAGGGTGCCAGCGAGCCTTGCTCTCGCTTATGGCCACACCCCCTTGAGCACGCCTGATCTCGTCTGATCTCGGAAGCTAAACAGGGATGGGCCTGGTTAGTACTTGGATGGGAGACCGCCTGGGAATACCAGGTGCTGTAAGCTTTTAAGCGCAGGAGGCGCCCTATCCCCGCTCGCTCGCTCATTCCCCTGTTCACACGTGCAGTGCGGCTTGTCCGTCTGTTTATTTGTCAGCTTTGGCGAGACACGGGTGCTTGTGTATTAGCGTGAGCGTTTTTTATTCTGATCAGGAACAGTTTTACAAGTCCGCAAAGGATCGAGGAAAGGTTTATCGCCAGCTGAAAAGAGACACAGCGCTTCGGCTGTGGAGACTTGTTCGGCTGGCGTTCGGAGAGTCGCGTTTTTCAGAATTGTATTGAGATCGTTTTCCACAGAGCTCAGATGTCAAAGCACAGCAGCAGCTCTCCACAGCGATCCTCTATAGCGCCCTTTCTCCCGCAGCTCCGTCCTCATTGGAAGGAAGCAAGAGTGAAAGGCTGAAGTGAAATAGAGCGGGGACAAAGGCAGTGAAGAGAGAGAACGTGGGAAGAAGAGAAAAACGCAAGAGAAAAAAAGCAGCGTCGTAAAAGAGGTGACGGAGCTGTCCTCTCAATAAGAAGGGTGCCAGCGAGCCTTGCTCTCGCTTACGGCCACACCCCCCTTGAGCACGCCTGATCTCGTCTGATCTCGGAAGCTAAACAGGGATGGGCCTGGTTAGTACTTGGATGGGAGACCGCCTGGGAATACCAGGTGCTGTAAGCTTTTAAGCGCAGGAGGCGCCCTATCCCCGCTCGCTCGCTCATTCCCCTGTTCACACGTGCAGTGCGGCTTGCCCGTCTGTTTATTTGTCAGCTTTGGCGAGACTCGGGTGCTTGTGTATTAGCGTGAGCGTTTTTTATTCTGATCAGGAACAGTTTTACAAGTCTGCAAAGGATCGAGGAAAGGTTTATCGCCAGCTGAAAAGAGACACAGCGCTTCGGCTGTGGAGACTTGTTCGGCTGGCGTTCGGAGAGTCGCGTTTTTCAGAATTGTATTGAGATCGTTTTCCACAGAGCTCAGATGTCAAAGCACAGCAGCAGCTCTCCACAGCGATCCTCTATAGCGCCCTTTCTCCCGCAGCTCCGTCCTCATTGGAAGGAAACAAGAGTGAAAGGCTGAAGTGAAATAGAGCGGGGACGAAGGCAGTGAAGAGAGAGAACGTGGGAAGAAGAGAAAAACGCAAGAGAAAAAAAGCAGCGTCGTAAAAGAGGTGACGGAGCTGTCCTCTCAATAAGAAGGGTGCCAGCGAGCCTTGCTCTCGCTTACGGCCACACCCACTTGAGCACGCCTGATCTCGTCTGATCTCGGAAGCTAAACAGGGATGGGCCTGGTTAGTACTTGGATGGCAGACCGCCTGGGAATACCAGGTGCTGTAAGCTTTTAAGCGCAGGAGGCGCCCTATCCCCGCGCGCTCGCTCATTCCCCTGTTCACACGTGCAGTGCGGCTTGTCCGTCTGTTTATTTGTCAGCTTTGGCGAGACACGGGTGCTTGTGTATTAGCGTGAGCGTTTTTTATTCTGATCAGGAACAGTTTAACAAGTCCGCAAAGGATCGAGGAAAGGTTTATCGCCAGCTGAAAAGAGACACAGCGCTTCGGCTGTGGAGACTTTATTAATAAGGCCCCTCAGTAGTTGAGATCTCTGTTATTCCCATCTAGAAACATGCAATCAGCATGTTATTGCTGAAGCAATAGTCACAACATTATTCCACACCTGGGTGAGATGCGGGTTATGATGACAGTCATGCTTTCTACACCTTATACTGAGCTCAGAAATGGACCAAGCGGACATCTCACGAGCAGATCCCTCCGCGTATAAGAAAGGCAACTTGTCTCAGCAGAAATACAAAAAGGCAAAAACCCCACACTTGGAATGCAAACCTACCCTAAAAAGGAAACACGGTTTTAAAACGAACTTGATTTTCCCCTGGAGAAACCTTTTTATGGACACACATCGCATCTATTACACATGTAGAACTAAATATAAAGATAAAACTTCATATAAGAAGTCATGACATATCACACATGACGAAGTCTGGTCCAGAATAAACAGTTTACACTGACCCACCTTTATTTACCCTGGTCACTCACTTCTATTAACTGTTTAACTGGGTAACAAATTAATATTTGTTTCAATTTGGGATCTACACCTGGGAGCCCTGAAATGTTGGCCAGAGGGGAGAAGCTGATATTCAGACGTGAGAATATATTAAAATAAAGGATCTGATGTTGTTTTTCACCTGTCTAATCAAAGCTTGTTCAAAAATTATCTGATTATAGGACACACGAGTTTATAATCATACTCATTCCACTTTTTAACCCCGTATATATGCACAATATGAAACGTATATACACTAAATCTCACGTGTGACTCCCATAATATACATTTCTTTACGAAAATTAGGAACACTTACTACAATTATCAACCCCCCATGACGAGGCAATATTTCATACCTTTGTTTCTTTGTGGGTTCAAAGTTCTGTCCTGTCGTTTCACACGTAATGTTTTGGTAGTTATCTCAATTTTCCTTTGCAATTATCTCCAAGATCATCATCAACTTTTTGTAAAACGCTATGCACAACTGATATTTAAAGAAAGTCCTGTACCAAAACGTCTTCGTAGGGAAAGACAACTTTTTTTCCTTACGTTAGTCGCTACACGGTTACTCAAAAAATCCATTCACCGCCTTTAAAAAAAAAGTTTCGTTTTTTATTGTGGTTCACTGACATTTCTGTCACAATTCTGAGGGGCCCCAAATAAAATTCACTTGCCGGTATAAAGACGCCGGCGAGGATAAGACAGGTATCGAACCACCTGCGTATCTAGCGGACGTTTAAAATAAAAAAAATGGCGTGTAATGTTGCGAAGGGCTACTGTTTTTTTTATAGTTTGTCGATTGTAAGGGACGTGGGCCGCGACAGAAATACTGGACGGGGTGGGAAAAGGTTTATTGATGGTTTATTGTACCGCAACGGTCACAATTGACTCACCAGCAAAGATGGCGCCGAGGCCACATCGGCTCCCTCCCGCCCTGCCTCGCACCGAAGCTCGAGCTGCGGAGCGCGACGCCAAACCGCCAGTCCACGGGCGCGGGCGCCGGACATAGACGTCATAAACCCTTCCGAGGCGCAGGAATTATAGATCACTGTAGTTTCTTCTGGACCCGGGTTAGGGACAGTGTGCCCTCCGTGAGAGTCTTCTGAGGAAGCCAGTGTCTCATGGGTGTCCAGGCTTGGTACCATCTGTCCATCACAGGACACACAGACACACACACTCACACACCCTGGACAGGACACCAGTCCATCACAGGACACACACACACTCACTCACACACCCTGGACAGGACACCAGTCCATCACAGGACATACACACACCCTAGATAGGACACCAGTCACTCACAGGATACACACACACACTCACACACCCTGAACAGGACACCAGTCCCTCACAGGACACACACACAACCTGGATAGGACACCAGTCCCTCACAGGACACTCAGACACACACACTCACACACCCTGGACAGGAACCAGTCCATCACATGACAAACACACATTCACTCACACACCCTGGACAGGACAGCACTCCATCATAGGACACACACACACCAGGGCCAGTTTTCCCAGAAGCCAATTAGCCCAAAAGCCTGTCTTTGGACCCGAAGAACACAGGGAGAACATGCAGACTCCACACAGACAGCCCCCCCCCCCCCCCCGGGTCCAGACCCGAGCCCGGAGCCCCCCCGCGCTGAACCCCTCCGTACAGACGGCCACACACAGCTCCGTTGTTCCCGATTCCCGAGGTGATCTGTTAAAAGAAGCCGGTGTGTTGCCTCCAGGTCACATTTCCTACTGGAGTCAGGACAGGAGGCTCTTCTGTACACAGAAGGGGATGGGGGTGGGGAACAAGCCGCCCAGCCCTGTGGTTGAAGCCGATACCCCGGCTTCTCTCCAGACACAGCTGGGTGAGCTCCTCCAGTCAGTACAGGGGGCTCTACTGTACACAGAGGGTGGCGGGGGTGTGGAACAACTCCTTTGTTCGGGGCCTTGGGGCATTCTTGTTGTGAAAGGCGCTATATAAAAAAAACTGAATTGAAATTGAATCTTACAGGTTTGGGTTTTTCAGAGATCTTGTCAGAGATCTTGTCTGACGTGCCCGTTTCAAAAACGTAACGACACTCCTCACGTCCGAGCGCCGCCGGTCTGTGACGTAACGTATCCTTACACAACCATGACGGTTTCATCATGGACAGCACGAAAGCCCGAAAAGTGGTTGACGTTTTAATTTGGCAACGCCACGATGGATCCCAGTTTTTTTTTTTATTTTGGAGGCCAAAAAGGACAAAAAAGGAAACGTCCGGAGTGGATCGATGGTCATCTCTGCGGTTGTTCTGATGTTCTGAAAAAACAAAACAAAAAAAAAAACGGCTCGCTTGCCCGGTCGTGTAGTGTTTCCACACCCCACGCAAATCAACTTCTCTTCGCCCCCGGGGGCTCGTCGCCCGCAGCACCCCTCTCACGTGATAGGGGCTTCCCCCGGCTGTGACGTACTTACCCTACCCCCTTTTCCGCCAACGTCATACCGAAGGTCGCGCTTCGGGCCGCGGCGATGTTGACGGACTGTCTTGTAGCGTGAGAAGGGTTTAAATTTCGACTTAAGGAGTTGGCCATCGTTATATTTCGCGAGGTATCATACGGGGGGAAAAAGAACATTTATATTTATCAACCTACTAGTAATACTGGGTGGATGTCACGTTCCCCAAAGTTCAGTGCCTCTCTCTAATAAAGTAGAAACGTGACATTGAACTCCGTTCGAAACAGGAGAAATCACCAGGACACGATACAACTGACGTCCGGAAAAGAAAAAAAGAACTCCTATTCCCATTTGTAATGACCCCGTAGTGTTTTTCCCGGTGTGCGCTCATCTTTCGGAGACCCGTTTCTCTCTGGTGTTTTGCTGTTGGAATAAATGCCGAGGTGACCCTTCTGTGTGGAGTCTGCGTGTTCTCTCCAGCGGGTCGTTTCCTACACCGCAGGGGCTGATCGAACCGGGGTCTCCCAATCGTCACAGAAGTGTGTGTCATTTTGTGTGGTGGTGGGGGGGTGCATCGGGGATACTGCGCCCCGAGGGGATAACCTCTCACCTTACTCCGGACGAAGGGAGAAGACCTGTACCTTCACGAGTCCGGGTTGTGAAAACTTCTTCTGGCAGTTCAAAACGTTTCGAAGAGACTACAGCGCTACCCTGTTTTCCATTTCTATCGTGTATTATTATACAGTCATAAGTATCTGTACTGATCACAGATCCCCCTCTCACTACCAGGACTGAAGCCCAGTGCAGCACGAATAATAATAATAATAATTAATCCGTCTGGACTCTCCACTCAGAGCTCTTCCCAGGTCAGGGGGATCCCCTCCAGCCCCCCCAGTGTGCAGCCCCCACGTGGATGATGCTCCAGTCCGCTCAGCACACAGCAGCTCTCAGTGGGGAGGAGAGCAGAGGGATGGAGCCAGTTCAGAGAGGGGGGGTGATAAGGAGGCCATGATGGGTCAAGACCAGGGGGGGAATCAGGCCAGGACACTGGGGTAACACCCCTACTCCTCTCCAGAAACACCCCGGGATTGTTAATGAGCACAGAGAGTCAGGACCTCGGTTTGACGTCTTATCCGAAGGACGGCGCCTGTTTACAGTCCAGTGTCCCCCGTCACTATACTGGGGCATCAGGACCCACACAGACCGCAGGGTGAAAGCGCCCCCTGCTGGCCCCACTCACACCTCTCCCAGCAGCAACCTCAGTTTTTCCCAGGAGTCTCCCCTCCAGGTACTGACCAGGCTTCTACCTGCTGGGCTCCAGTGGGGAGGGGGCTGCTAGCTGGGAGCTGCAGGGTGAGATGGCTGCTGGGCAAACGATGGCTAAAGAGCTTCCTAGGACACCCTGGAGTTCGTGGTCAACTTCCTTCTCTTCAGACGGAGGTGGCTTGAAATCTGTCTCGTTTCAAGGAGTATTGGACACGATGCCCCCCCTGCTTTAGCCCCGCTAACTGGTGGCACGCCGACAACGAGGGCTCTCGGCCTCAATCCATCAACCACAAACTCTCCGGGATGAAAGAGAAAGACAGACTCTGTTCGTTCGTTTCGGGGGGGGGAGGGAAAAAACCAAAAGCTTTTTTTAAAAAACATTTTAATGATGCTTAACAAAAGAACAAAAATTACAATACAGATTAATGTCAAGGGACACACCCCCCCCCCCCCATCTTACGATCATCACAGGACCTTAAAATAATACTTAATAATACAAGGTCATGCAGACGATCTGAGGACTCAGGTGGAGATAATGTGAAAGCTTTCCACAGTCCAGTCTGGGGTCCCTCAGCTTCAGTCCAGACTGGGGTCTGGGGTCCCTCAGCTTCAGTCCAGACTGGGGTCCCTCAGCTTCAGTCCAGACTGGGATCTGGGGTCCCTCAGCTCCGGTCCAGTCCAGTCTGGGGCCCCTCAGCTCTGGTCCAGTCCAGTATGGGGCCCCTCAGCTCCAGTGCAGTCCAGTCCAGTCTGGTGTCCCTCAGCTCCAGTGCAGCCCAGTCTGGGGTCCCTCAGCTTCGGTCCAGCACAGTCTGGGGTCCCTCAGCTTCGGTCCAGCACAGACTGGGGTCCCTCAGCTTCAGTCCAGACTGGTGTCCCTCAGCTTCGGCCCAGCACAGACTGGGGTCCCTCAGCTTCGGTCCAGACTGGGGTCCCTCAGCTCCAGTGCAGTCCAGACTGGGGTCCCTCAGCTTCGGTCCAGCACAGACTGGGGTCTCTCAGCTTCGGTCCAGACTGGGGTCCCTCAGCTTCAGTCCAGCACAGTCTGGGGTCCCTTAGCTTTGGTCCAGTCCAGTCTGGGGTCCCTCAGCTTCGGTCCAGCACAGCCTGGGGCCCCTCAGCTCCAGTCCAGTCCAGTCTGGGGCCCCTCAGCTTTGGTCCAGCACAGTCTGGAGTCCCTCAGCTTCGGTCCAGCACAGACTGGGGTCCCTCAGCTTTGGCCCAGCACAGACTGGGGTCCCTCAGCTTCGGTCCAGCACAGACTGGGGTCCCTCAGCTTCGGTCCAGCACAGTCTGGGGTCCCTCAGCTCCAGTCCAGTCCAGTCCAGTCCAGTCCTTGGTGGGGAAGGCGACTCCGATCTTAGCTGGCACAGAACCAGGAAAGGAACCTGGAAAGAATATTGTTATTGCAGGTGTGAGGGACACAGACACGGACATCACCATGACATCAAACAGCAAGAGGAGACTCCTTCTTGAATCACAGACACGACCGGGCGGCGTCCCCCTGTCTGCTCACCTGCACCTCCTCTTCTTCTTCTTGTCCTTCCCGGCAGCCTGCTCCTCCTCTCCCTCGCTCTTCCTCTCCTGACACACGGTCTCCGCCGCCTCCATCGGCTCGTCCTTATCATCTGTCTCCACCGACATGCAGCTCAGGGACTTTAAAAAGACGCACCAGCACTTCTGAAGCAGAGACAGGAGAGTCACGTTAAGAGTCGGACTGGACACTCCAGGACATGAACACTGCACTGAGAGAGAGAGGGGTTCATACACACACACTGACTGGACACTCCAGTACATGAACACTGCACTGAGAGAGAGAGGGGTTCATACACACACACTGACTGGACACTGGACAGGAGTAAAGAGAGAATCAGAGCATTACCCACTTTCTTTTTCTTCTGTCTCACAGGAGGTGGTGATTGGACCTCCTCCAGCTGGAGTCCGAGTAGGGAGAGAGGGGGCAGGAGAGGGACAGCACAGGGAGAGAAAGAGAGAGACACGTGAGTCAAGTGTCCCAAGAGTACAGAGACTCTGCTGAGATCACACTCGCAGTGAGTGAGCCTGGGTGTAGCCCACTAATACTGACCCACTGTACACCATAGGACAGAGAAGAGGAGGAGAGAGACACACTGACTGGACACCACAGCACAGAGAGGAGGAGGAGAGAGACAGTGACAGACAGAGCTGACAAGACAGACAAGATGGCGAAACTCCACCACAGACAGGACAGGAGGCAGGGTGGGACCAGCACTGACCTTCTTCCTCTCTCCTGCCGGAGGAGCTGTCTCCACCTCCTCTTCCTCCTGCAAGTCAAGAGACAGGCTGAGAGAGAGACGGGCTGGTGGGACATCGGCGAACAGAGCTGAAGGCAGAGAGCCGGGGAGACAGGCCCAGCTGGGACAACGCAGGACAGACAGAGAGACAGACAGAAAGGAAGGAGAGAGAGACACAAAGATGAAGGCACAGAAAGACAGCAGGCAAAGAGAAAGATTGAGATTGAGGGACAAACAAACCGAGAGAGAGAGCGGAAGGAGAGAGAGAGAGGAAGGAGAGAGAAGGACAGACAGACTGACAGACGGGGCTGAAAGAGAGAGAGACAGAGAGGCAGGGACAGACAGACAGCAGGACGAGAGAGAGACAGAGATCGAGGGACAATAATTTGGTTTCGAAATTTATTCTGAAAATATACAATCATTCACTCCTGAAAAATATCGAGTTCAAATTATACATTATGTACAATATTGTAATCAACATATGGCTAATCATCAAAAATAAAAAAAACTGTACTGGGGGACACAGCTGGCTGTGCTGTTCTGGACAGAACACACTGAGGTCCAGTTTCCACCTCCTGCAGGATCAAACAGCACCTCCACTGGCTCTCCAGTGAACAGAGGGACAGACAGAGAGGCTTCAGGCTGCAGGGTGACATTGTCTCTGTGAGCTGAAAGACAATCAGGACAGAGGATGATATAAGAACACACTCTGTCAAGAATATAGAGCCCTCTAGTGATCCTACTGTAGACCTGCTCACCACCCACAGTGACGATCACAGTGCTGATACTGCTTCCATTAAGGTCCCTCACTGTGTAGTTGCCCTGATCAGCTGGAGTGAGGGAGCGGAGTGTCAGAGAGCTGTTCTGCACTGACACTCACTGTTCGTACCTGGGGCCAGGGAGCCCTGCGCTGCTCAGTAAGACTATACGATTCCGGACAGATCGTGCAGGATCAAACAGCACCTCCACTGGACCAGCAGTGTGGAGGGGGGAGACAGAGAGGCACCAGGCTGCAGGCTGTGGACTTCTGAGTGAGCTGAAAAGGGACAGGTAGAAACATGTTGAATATTTTGTTTTACAACAATACCTTGAGTTTGGACTGCGATCAGCTTCATTTTGTATTTCAGCTGTGAAAATGCAATTTCAAAAATGCACGCCACAGTCATGTTAGGTTCAAGTTACAGTTGCATCACAACTCAATACATTTGCAATTCACTTCTGAGATAATTGTTCCTGGTGTTTGTGTTGTGTATGCCTTGCAATGGAGGGGTGAGAAATAATGGACTTATTACATTATAATGAATAATAATTGCTTACACTTATATAGTGCTTTTCTGGACACTCCACTCAAAGCGCTTTGCAGGACATGGGGACTCCCCTCCACCACCACAAATGTGCAGCATCCACCTGGATGATGGGACGGCAGCCATAGTGCACCAGAACGCTCCCCACACACCAGCTATGAGTGGGGAGGAGAGCAGAGTAATGAAGCCAATTCATAAATGGGGGTTATTAGGAGGCCATGATTGGTAAGGGTCAATGGGAAATTTGGCCAGGACACTGGGGTAAAACCCCTACTCTTTTCGAGAAACACCCCGGGATTTTTAATGACCACAGAGAGTCAGGACCTCGGTTTTACGTCTCATCTGAAGGACGGCACCTGTTTACAGTTTTTCCAGTGTCCCCGTCACTATACTGGGGCATTAGGACCCACATGGGCCACAGGGTGAGAGTTCCCCCTGCTGGCCCCACTAACACCTCTTCCAGCAGCAACCTTAGTTATTATTGTGAAGAATGAAAGAATATTAGGAACATGAAAAGGTTGAATGTTTTAAATGCGTTTTTTTACTGAAACATCCGCTACAGAGATGCGCACACACGTCATTACAAACGCACACCTGCACAGAGACGTCCTCAAGCGCCTTGTTCACAATTATGGGCTCCAATAGGAACAAAAAACGCCAGCCTGACAACTCGAGCATTCAAACCAAGAACCCAACACGTACTTATGTTGGCAGCCTGTGCAGAAAAGCAGAAAGAACCACAAGCCTTCTCTATTGGGAGGAAAAACACACACTCCCTCTCTCACACTCCTGATTTCCTTAAATAGCTCATTCTTCATCTCTGGCTCCTACATACAGTATAGCAGCGCTCAGTCTGCTTTGAATAAGCCATAAATCTAAGATTTGTTTTATCTGTTCCTCTTGTCTAGGCCTAGAGCTGCTTTTCATAAAAGAGCTGTTTGCATAAATAGCTAGGGTTACAGCTGAAGACACCAGCTTCATCCCCCAATGTGTAATACGTCGGGAGCAAGAGAAGAGGGCCAGGCCGTGCCTTTTCATAGATTTTTCTTCTGAAAAGTCGGGTTCTCGGAGGCAGATTTATCCCCTCATGCAGTGTAGAGAGATAGACACGCCCGCGCGCGAACAGTTAGAGCTGCACCCTCACACAGAGTCAGACCCGCACAGACACGTCCTCTTGTTTAAACAAATACACAAACCTGACGGCGCTCACAATGATCCAGACACACACACACACACACACACACACACACACACACACACACACACACACACACGACATCAGTAGTCACTCTCGCACACTGGACCCCAGCTCAGTCCTCACCTCCAGCTCCTGCAAACCGCTTCGAACAAACTGCATTAAGAAAATTAGGTTGCGTTCCGGTAGCAGGCCATCCTGGGCACCAGTGTGAGTTACACACTCATTTGTAAAAGCCCTTCCGCATCGTCGGGCATGCTTCACAGTGCTGGACCTGGGGTGTGGGTGCTGTCTGTGTGGAGTTTGCATGTTCTCTCCCTGGTCTGTGGGGGTTTCCTCCAGGTGCTCCAGTTTCCCACAGTCCAGGGACAGGCTGCCACTTTCACTGGGCAGTGCACCGTCACCGTGGCAGCATGGTGGGTCGGATCTGATTTCAGTCTTTATTTCCTTTTTTAGAGATCCTGTAACCAGGACCTGTTCACTGCCATGACGGACACAAGGAACAATAAAGCCGAAGTCTTGTTTCCCACAAGAAACAACAAAACCGAAGTATTGTTCGATGTGCCGGTACAAACTTTTAGGTTATATAGTCCTTCCTTGCTGCTTCAGACGTCATTCGGTGTTATGGTAAGGGGGTCGTGGTATTTGGCCAGTTAAGAGACCCTGGCCAAATGGTCAGTTTAAGATTATGCCCCCTCGCATCTGGAATCCTTATCAGTTAACCCCCTTTCCTGCCATAAACCCCTGTTGCTTAGAAGTCTAATTTTCAGGCAGAACTGACTTAAGTTAACCCTATTTACATCTTGTCTCTTACTTCAGCCCTCTTCCATTTGCTAGTTAAAAGTTGTACAACCCATTTGTATGCGACAAAAGAAGCCAGTCTGTTTCCACCCGGTTTCGAACCGAGGGCCTTTCGCATGCGAGGCGAACATGATAACCACTACACTACGGAAACAGTGGTAAGATGTGCCCAGCGGCCCAGTGCTGAGCTTCGCCAATGCGTTTCAGCTGCTTCCAGTGCCTTTATTGGAGTACGCTGATGGACCGTGCTCTCTCTCCAGAGACCAGCACGCCTGTCATGGACGGAGCAGGAAAGGCGGTGCCACATTCTACAGCCCTCTCCACGCAATCGGGCTACTGAAGTGGAGAAAATCGCCTCTCCAGAAAGTGCAAATATCATAGAGGTAGAGGTAGGGAGAGAGGAGGAGTACAAATTCAAGCAGAGGCCTGAGTGGAGCACTGTCGTATGGCCCTGACATCAATCCCTCAACTCTCTGCATAAAGCAGTGTCTTATGGCCATAACATCCCACCCCCACCACTCTCAATGGAAAGCACTGTCGTATAACCATGACATCCCACCCCCACCACTCTCTGCATAAAGAAGTGTCGTATGGCCCTGACGCCCACCCCTCCACTCTCTGCGTTAAGCTGTATCTTCAGGCCCTGACATCCCACCCCCGCCACTCTCTGTATAAAGCAGTGTCATATGGCCCTGACATCCCACCCCCACCACTCTCTGTGTAAAGAAGTGTCGTATGGCCCTGACACCACCCCTCCACTCTCTGCGTTAAGCTGTGTTTTCAGGCCCTGACATCCCACCTCCTCCATTCTGTGTAAAGCAGTGTCATATGGCCCTGACATCCCACCCCCACCACTCTCTGCGGAAAGCACTGTCATATAGCCCTGACACCCACCCCTCCACTCTTTGAATAAAGCAGTGTCGTCAAGCCCTGACATCCCACCCCCGCCATTCTCTACGTAAAGAAGTGTCATATGGCCCTGACACCCACCCATCCACTCTCTGCGTTAAGCTGTGTTGTCAGGCCCTGACATCCCACCTCCGCCACTCTCTGTGTAAAGCACTGTCGTATGGCCCTGACATCACACCCCCACCACTCTCTGCGTGAAGCACAGTCATATAGCCCTGACGACCACCCCTCCATTCTTTGCATAAAGCAGTGACGTCAAGCCCTGACATCCCACCTCCGCCACTCTCTACGTTAACCCCTGTTAACTTGCTTGCTGAATGATCTCTCAAGAAATCCCTGGTGAGATTCAACAGGTGTTTTCTTCAACAGCCACTAAAAGTCTGATGACCTTCTCTGGATTTCCTGAATATGATGTAAAATTAGTTCAAATCATTTGGTAGTTAACAGAACAAAATGCTTTGGAGGTACATTTAAAACAGCAGAGCAACACTGTAGCACTTCGTGTGTGACTGAGTTTAATTGTGTAAACCTGTCTCTCTATGAACACGAGCAAAGAGTTCTCACTCAACAGAAGATTGCGATGTGAGCACAATAATGTAAGACATCTGGTGATGCCAGGGATTGAACTCGGAACTTCATACATGAAAACCATTGAACTACATCCCCTATGGCACAGATGGTGGAACTGACTTAAAGATGTGCATATGTTCACTGACCACAATCCACCCTTCATGAATAATTGAAATGAATAATTTATTTTTATATCCAGTCACATGGGCGACGGTGGTTGATTCTTCAATGGGGGAGAGCGTTTTTCTACCTCCTTACTCGACTGTCTTTCAATTATGTTTTCCTTGAAATCTTTTTGCATCTTTTAAGTGCTTGCGATTAAATTACGCATAGAAAAACAGCAGTACAGTTGATGTTCATGGACCGATGCACACAACTCCAGTGATAAAGCCCTGTCTGTAAATATTGTAGAAGAACGTTAAAGGGCGAAACAACGCTCCAACCACGGGAATGGTAACAAGAAGGATCGTGTTCTTATTTAATATGTGCTTTTGAATTGCCTTGTCAATACACACAGGCTTTAGAGATGGACAAATAATTTACAGTGGTGTTTGTAAACAAAGATGGAACATGTTTTTTTCTATACCAGGAAGAAAGGAGCAGACTCTTAAACTTTAAGAGACAGAAACAATACCTCATCACAGCTAACACTAATTAAAACAACATCACAACAGAAGAGTGAAGCCTTGGGTGAATCAAATTAGTTTTCATTGGTCGTCTGTGTCTTCATAACTTTGTAGGTGAGAGAGAGGATTGAGAAAATGTGCGGGTGCTTCTTAGAAGTGTGTTGGCAGTACAGGTGACTTCCAAATAATTGAGCCGGGTTTTAATCCCGGCCAGTGCATCCCCAAACCTTTTCAAGATAATCATTTATCCGGTAGCACATCTCCTGAAACTAACATTCGAGGTAGGAAGCGTGCTCTTAAACACCAAAACACTCAAAAAGGAAGAAGCAGATCTCTGTACACAAGACAGTAGTGCGATATTAGAATTTCTGAGTTCTTGATGGATTCAGGCTCCTTCTCAGAGGTCCTTGCTCGCCAAATAACTTTACATCTGAGGAAGAGCACCACGGAAAAAAAACCCAACTCAACAAGCGAGCGTGTTGGTTGCTCTTGCTCTTAATGCAAGGAGCTGTTTTTTTTCCTTGCAATAATCATTATTAACCAAAAACAGCAGCACAGGTAAGTCGCATTTGTGATTATGTCACTTCTCTGCTTCAGCAAGGTCAATAAAAGACTCTGAAAGTAGTAAAGCAAAACTGAACTCAAAATCATATTAGGAATTCTGAGCGATATCTCCATACAGGTAATCCAATAAGAACGTTGAAATATTTGAATATAATCTCTCTATATATTTCGCTGCTTTTTACCCGGAGTAAAACTATTGGATTGAAGGAATGCTAACCGCTGGGTTAAAATGTATAGTTGTTACTTGGAGAAATCTGTAAACTCGTGATCTTATATGTTTTAAAAGACAGCACAGGAAAAAACTACAGTGCTGATTATTTTCCGGAGACGGAGCACAGATGACCTATCCGAGCTGATTGATAAAGCCCACCCAGTGGATACTCTAGCAGAACTTTAAAGAACATTCACCTTTGTATCCAAAGAAACGACAGGAACAACATCAGGAAGCACAATCAATTCCCCTTTTAAATCTTTCCTGTAAGGTATGCTATGTGAATCCATGAAGTTAATCCTCTGATCTCTTTTGATCACGAACAAAGTATTTCTGATGGAGCGCTATGTTCAAAGATTTAATAAGCTTTACCCCTGCCAACGATTCGGCGTGAAGAATTAAAAGTTTCACAGACAAAAGCAGCTCACCACCACAGCCAATATTAAATGTACTTGCCGGTACACTATCATGTGCACTGCCTCAAAAGTGATCTCGGCAGACGTTGTTCCCTACATAAAGCTGAACGTGCCAAAGAGAATTTCTGTTGAGAAAACAAAATATTTTTTCTGCCTTGATGTTAAGCCTGTCTTTTAGAAAGTCTATCTCTAAACACCTCCCGCAGCCTAACAAAAAGCGCTTTTACTGATTGTATTGCAGGTCTTAAAACATTAATATTTGGCAGCAGTGGGATTCAAACCCACGCCCCCAGAGAGACTGGAGCCTAAATCCAGTACCTTAGACCACTCAGCCATGCTACCTTCCTCCATACCCATCTTCACATTGCTGGCTTGGACTAGGGGGGGCTTCAGCTCTTGTCGTCAGATCTAATGATATCATGACATGTGGAAGTGACTGCACCTTCATCTTCCGAGATGCTTTCAATAACACAAACGCTACTTTCACTGACACAAACACAGCAATAATGAAGGTGGTGAGATTCATCCTTTGTGCTGTTTGTAGGGGTGCAACTCTACGGTGATCTGCTGACTTGAAGAGCAAAAATCAAAATCCTCTGCTATTACTGTTGCTTTTTTCATAGTTTCTTCAAATCCTTCATTTGAACGTAGATTTTGAAGGATATTGATGATAATACCACATCAATTGTGGTTTTCTTGTGATCGCCAATTTTATTCAAATAACAGCCTTTTTTACAGTTCCTTGCGTGTTTCACAAGGTATAATAGCCCCCTTCGCATCCTCAGCTAACATATTTTAAAATTACAATAGCTTATACAGCATGCATGTTTACATTTATATTAAAATTAAAGTAAATATACAAGAATACATACAGTGCTAACCCAATAATTCTTGTCAGGTTCTGCAACAAATCTGCGTTGTTATTTTAACATGTTTCAGCTGAGGGTGCAACAGGAGTATAAATGAATTTTCCCGCCAGCCATTCAAAGACCAAATTCCATGAGTGAACATTATTTTCTCAGATGTTGCCGGCATTGGACTTTGCCGGTGGTATTGAATTATGTCCACAACTGTTGTAGTAGTTCCTTCTTGAAATTCGACACGTGCAAAGCACTCGTAATATCATAGGTGTTAAAGTTCGCTGAGTGTATTCGAGTCATGGTGTGTATCCCTGCCTATCATTGGGAGACGGGTAACTTTTTTACACTCAGATTCCAATCTTCAATGCTTTGTGTGAGAGCTTACATAACTTTCATTTTCTCACAATTTCTGACGATTGTTCCAAAGGGGCACCCTGTCAATTCCGAATACTTTTCAAAAATCTGCCTGCATGTTTGATTATTGTCATTTCACTCAAAGTTCAATATTGATCATAACTAAAGAAAATAATGATCACGAACAAAAAAGGGATAAAGATGCAAGTCGATCTTGAATCAGAGCTGGGTGAAATGGGCTTCTGTTCTGATATGGTTGTATGAGAAACAGGAGGAATCGCCAATCTCCTATAGAACATGAGTTGAATCAGGAGTGAGACATTTAGTATACTCGTGCATATGTCAACGCCTGACCTACATCGTAAAACTAACATTAAGTTGTCAGAGACATTCATTTATATACAAACAAGAGACAGACCAAGTAATAATTCTACATTAGTTCAGGTGGGTAAACCTGAACTAACTAACTAATAAACCTTTTAATAATTCTAAATTAACGTGTCCTACATTGATCAGACTAATTGACATGGTCTGATTCAGAGCCTGTGCAGTTCGTGCTAATTACAACAAGGACAGTTCTGATCCCTCATCACCGAACTGAACACAAGTTCAGCTGTTCTCCAGTTTTGTTACGCATGGTTTTTCATTGCAATTGAGTTCAGAGCTGGAGCTGATCTCCAGACAGTACAGTGTTTTGGGTAAGTTGTCGAAATTCGCATGAGGCTGCAGACAACTTACCCAAAGTGTTTTCTATAGCTTTCAGGTGGAGTTCATTTATATAAAACAACGTAAGTGGTATAAACGCAACAAGCCAGACGGCAGTCCAACTTATAATTTTCTGACGCGAGGCCTGACGCGTTATTCATTATGCCACTGACCCTGCTATTGTAGTGCTAAAAAACACGTTTTCTACATTTATGTCTGTTCACTCTAAAAACTCTAAAAAGGACAAAGGGTTTGTGTGTCCCGCTAAAATTCCGCTTCATTTCGAATGCAAATAAAAACCGTTTTGTTCCAAGAAATCATAGATTTGTCACATCCTTCATACTATACTTCTCTCTTGTATTAGTAAAGCATTTTGATTTAAACTGAACAATATATGAAAGGTTTCATCTATACACTTACACATAATAAGTATACGAATAAATACTCGGAAGAAGCCGCAGCTCAGGTATTAGAGAGATTTAAAATCGGATCGGAGGATTTAGAGTCCAGACTGCAAACCAACAGCTTACACAGGTCTTTTATAGAACCCTTTTGATTTCCTCTACTTTGTCCCTGTGATGTCATTGTCCTGCTCGCAGCCGAGCCCGACACACGTCTGGTTTCTGTCGCTTGACGCACACCCTGCGGTCCATGCGGGTCCTAATACCCCAGTACAATGAAGGGGACACTAAACTGTAAACAGGTGCCGTCCTTCGGCTGAGACGTAAAACCGAGGTCCTGACTCTCTGTGATCATTCAGGAGAATGGTGGTGGTGGAGGGGAGTCCCCATTACCTGTAAAGCGCATTGAGTGGAGTATCCAGAACAGCGCTATATAAGTGTGCGTAATAATAATAATAATTATTATTATTATAATTGTAATGTAAAATGCAATAAAAAATAAAAAAATATCAAACTTTGATTCAAAATAGATTAATGTAAAAACTGATAAAGCTAATGCTTTTTTCAGGGCTATAGCTGTAGCTGCGAGAAGGTTAAAAGCGCACAAGTGATTTGTCTTTCGTCAAAGTAATTGCCGGAGCAGTAAGACGCAGAGCACCATCCAGCAGCTGTAGACGATGTTCGGGGAAGAGCTAATTCTGTTTTTAGCACAGGGAGTGAGAATGAGCTCAGTCCGGCTCCGAGCAGAATCCATCCTGGTTTGGTTACAGTGCGCCTGAGGATCTTTGGATCGCAATGTAAAAAAAACAATTGCTCACATCGTGTGACTTCCACCTTCTTTCGAGCCGGAATCGAACCAGCGATCTAAGGATTCCCTACTGACTCCACTACAGTCCTCCGCTCTACCAACTGAGCTATCGAAGGGATGTCAAGCAATGCTCCCTAGCACATACTGCCCAATGTAGTGAAATGTTCCGGGTGATTTAAATCCCACTTCGACATCAAGTTTCCAACTCGTTTCCTTAGTCTTGTTTACCTTGAATTTAAGCCACGAACCAGGATTCTACTGTATAAACTTCCAGGGATATTACAAAATGCTTGATGGGGCATCAATCATTCCAGGCGGAAATTGACTCCTTTTTTTTCTCGAGGGATCATATTAAACATGTCATTAGTATCGAGAGGAGGATCACCATGAGACACAAAACAAATAGTTTCTTTCTGTCTTTATTAGAAAGTAGCGTTTGTGCTACATTAATAATATTTTCGTGGAAATAAAGAAGTTTCGAAATGTGGTTTTGAGTTAAATATTAGCGTGTTCATGTAATTAGTTTGTGTTTGTCATTACTATATATATATATTGCCATGTTACTAGAATTTGTAACTGAAGTTTACTAGTTGTGTTTTTTATGATGGTTAGACATTTGTTGATTACAATATTGTATATAATGTATAATTTGAACTACATATTTTTCAGGTGTGAATAGTTGTATATTTTAAGAATAAATTTCTAAAATAAATCATTGGCTTTATTTACTAGTTTCTACACCTATAAAAATCTTTCTTTGATGTATAATAGACCTTTAACTATATATGTATAGTAGTCTTCTAAATTTATCCGTATAATAGAACTACAACCATTTATGTATAATAAACATATAATCAATTTCATTCTAGACCAGTTACGGAGCACAGTTACACGTCTGGTATGCGTTCAATAGTCGTATATTCTACATCTTTTGCCCACTGGGATGTGCCGATTTTAACTTGGCAAACCAAGATACACATTTTCTAATGAAACCTTAATTAAAAGACAGTTTGTTTCTCGAAAGCGTGTTATGTAAAAAAAGAGAAAAACGAAAATATATGGATGGTAATCTTTCAAAGCTGAAGATTTTACTTTTGAAAAATTGACATTTTATGTACTGTATGCAGATGCATTCGCTGGTTTTAGAACTTTGCTGTACTTCCTGAATCATTTTCAGTATTATAAAGTGGGTGTAGATTTTTCTTTCAGGTTAGGACGCGAGTGTGTACATGTGTTTGATTTTCGTTTCACTGATTCTCATTGAAGATTTGGGAATTAACGACGAAAGAATCAGTTGCCTCGGAAAGCAGAAGGTTTGGTTCTCAACGATATTGAAGACACGCCCATGTAGAGCAGCGGGTGATGATTTGTGCTATAAAAGACCAAGTGCTCAAAGTGACGTCTGCGTTTACCGTTTAGACTTTTCATCTCGGGCGCACTTTTAGAAAGCAAAGATAGAGCAGTTGTGTTGAATCACATTATAGCAGCGGAAGCGTGCTGGGCCCATAACCCAGAGGTCGATGGATCGAAACCATCCTCTGCTATGTACACTCTATGCACGATTGATAAGCATACCATCAGTTTAATGAAGTGCATTAAAACTGTTTTTTTCTCTCGTGTGTATGAAAGCTTCACACTTAAGGTACTATTTCATCTTTACCAATAGCAGATGCCCAAATGTATCTTTGGTTGTTCTGCGATCCTTCATAGTTTCCTCAATTCCTTCAAATGAACATCCATATCAAAGCAATTATGTATATATATATTACAATTAAGGTACATATTAAAAATATCAACGCACATTTGTATAATGCTCATTTAATAATGATTGTCAAGGATTGTCAAGTTCTCCAACAAATCTGTGTTCTAATTTTAAAATATTTTTGCTAAGGATACAACGGGTGTATAAATGAATTCTCCCAACAGCCAGTTAAAGAAAAATTCCACACGTGAAGATGGTTTTCTTGGACATTGACTTAGGTACTTATTTGTTTACTTGTTGTAGTTGCACACGAGTAAAACACAAAGATTTCCTGCCACATTCAAGAGGGTTTGCGAAGAAATCCCTTCAATTTTTAGCGGAGATTTTGTTTACATCATCACAATCTGAAGCACGTCCCTGAGTACGTTTGACCCACCAGCCCTTTGTTTAACAGCTGCACAGGGACACATTCCCGTTGCTTTTCACAACTCACATGTTTGTAGTTAAAGAAAATAAAATACTGTCATTTTCCTGCCAGCTGGCAGTATTTCTTCTGCACTGACTAAGAGTAACCAAGAAGTTCATTTCATCTTTCGCAGGCTGTAATCTACAGAAAAGGAAGTGAATACTTGTATTAAGCTAAATCAAGCCGACGGAGTTGCACTGCTGTTGTTTTTCTCCACTTTTCGTTAAAAGGAGAAAAAATCACTGGCATTTTTTGGAAGCATTTCTTCTGTCCTGAGAAGCAAGATTTGTATTTTATCTTTCAGAAGTTGTATGAATTTCTTGAAGTTCAGAAACAACTTGTTCCAGAAAAGAAATTAACACTTGCTTCAAAGTAAATCAAGACGTCGGTGTCTCTTGCTGTGTGTGCTCTTATCTGTCCATCTCTCTATCCTCTTCTCTCTGGCAGTCTGTGTAGAGTATCTGAAGGGGATGTAACACCACTTGGAAAAGAAAAAAATTCTCAGGCAGAATAAAAAATCATTATTCTCTTCTCAGTGAGATTCACAGCTCAGACTCACACTCAGACAGGATCTCAACTCCGTACTGCTCTCTATCCTCACAATCCAGAACCAGAAGATATTCAGACAATCAGTGCTGCTACATGAACAATATCAGACAGAACAGCCTGGACTCATGTCACATTTCCCCCTTTTATCTTTCCTCCCAGCCCTCTTAGAGACATAGAAGAGCTCCTGGTTCTCCTCTCTGTGAACTGGGCTCAGGGGTCACTGATCTGGCAGTTGTGGGCTCTGTTCCAGGTCGAAAGCAAGAAGGATCTATTAACGCTTTCCAGGACTTCCAAACTCTTCAGTATTACTTTCTTTACTGTATGTCAGCCTCCCAAAATGTTTATAAATGTTTTATGAGTGTGGAATTATCTTATTATTTATATACAGTATTTATGTAATAAACAACAGTAGTGACACTATGATCGGTATATTGATTATTTGTAGCCTATGGTCCGATGGTCGTGTCTACAATAGTGACCATTTGACCAGTCTGTAGCTCTGAGCAGTGGGACTCAGATCACACAGAAGACCCGCCTGTGTGTGATTCCATACCAGCCCTGGGATTCAGCTACTCTCACAAATGTCTCACAGACCGTCTTATAAATTTACAATTAGATGAAGTCATGTAACAGTTTTACAGATAATTTAAATAATCAGACAGCAGTTTTGGCAGTGGATACATCTCCACATGGGAGAAAGGAACTGAAATATATGTGCTCACTGTAAAGTAGGAAGAGGTGGTCAGACAAGCAAAACAACTTTGCAGATAATGTGAAGTGACATTGTTTTGTGTCAATCAGCTCACAGATTTCGCTTCATGTGCCTTAAGCTGTGCAATTTGTATGGTTGTTGAATGAGATTGATTTCTTCACAAGCCCAGTCAATTGACAGTGGAGAGCTTGCCGACACACACCTTCATGAAGACTCTCTTCATTGTCAAGTCGCCTCCTTTGCATACAATAGTAGCACCGACACTAAGAGAAAGGATGAGAAATAGCGTTTATCAAGCGATTGCAGTGTTTGTTTGACTGAGGATCCTTGTGTGCTGAACTGGCCTCTGGAGAAGTGTAGTGCAGTAAAACAGAAGGTTTGTGTCACTCAAGATTGTTACAGAACAGAACAATACAATTACAATACTTTTATGAGAGTAAATATTACTGGTGCATCACAGTTCTTATAATGGTGAAAACAGGAGCACCTTCTCTACATTTTTGACTGAAGTATTTAAATGGAAAGAAATACTATCACTATGCAATTCATAAATGCAATTGACCTCCTCTAAATGTTCTAGTTTGATGAAACAATGTATGGAATTAGGTGACAATATCGGAATTCATTCAAATGCTCAGGATTAATTTTCAGCAACAAAAAAAGTGCTCGGAAATATTTTACAAGAATGAAACCTTACATTCACCTAAATAAACATTCACCATCTACATTAGCAGAGAACAGTAGGACAGAAGGTTAGTGTCACTGGACACTGCATCAGAGAGGCCGATCTCTTCTCCCTCATTATGCAGGCTTACCCACTCATGATGAACTGTCCTCCAGCGATACTCAGCTGCCATCATCGACTCAGACATGACGTTCATGTACATATTATACCTTAATATGGCACTGCGTTACAATAATTTGATCAAAACAACTGGTGAAAAAAAAGATAAAGACTTTGTCCAAAAAAGAAGCATTTATACCTTTCCTCTCCTACCAGCCATTACAAGTCACCTAGTTTTTAATTTAGAGCTAGATTAAAGCTCTAGTCTCTTTGGGGGTGTGAGTTGGAATCCCACTGCTGCCAAATAAGAAGCAAAAAACACACATTTGCTGCAGAAGTAACAGGAGAATTTGTGCCATTCAGCCTCATAGCGTGATGTCATTTTCTCAGGCTCATTTTTAGATGCTTGTGATCGAATCTATGATTCTTATGAGTGTGCCCTCCATAAAGGTAGCACAGATATAACGTGCCAAGTTTTCAGAGAATCGCATTAAATACAGGTCAGAAGAAGGCGACAAAGTGTCCGCTAGGCAGTTCAGCTATTTCAACGGTGTTCTCTGTTGTTTAGGTCCAGAATGACACCCGTTACAACCAGGAAACACACAGTGTCAGGCATCAAAAAGACTTCCCAAAACCCTGATCCTCTCCTTGATCCGGTGATGGCATCCAGACATTTCCTGCAACAAAGCCAGGATACGGTCTTCAACAACACGAGTGAAAGGCTAATTCCCAGCTTTTGCAATCCTTTGCAAAGAAGGACCGCATGTGCTCAGTGTTAAATGCGCTGTTCATTATTAGTATTATTAATAATAATCTATACATTATATAGTGCCTTTAAAGGTGGCTTTTCAAAGTGCTTTACAGAATGAAACCAATAAAGTTAAAAAATACACAAGATAAGCAGGATGAGAATACACAGTTAGAGGAGACAATAGATGGTGGTATTAAATACAGTAGGAACAGAGGGGTAAAGAATAGTTCATTAAAGGCTCTTCTAAAGAAGAGGGTTTTGAGTCTGGATTTGAAGGAGTTTAGAGAAGGTGACTCTCTGATATCCTTGGGAATAAAGATCCAGAGCTTTGGTACAAAACAGGAGAAGGCCCTGTCACCCATAGAGTGTAGATGGACTGGGGGACAGATAGGAGACCAGAATTAGAAGAGCGAAGGTTGTGAGGTGGGGAGTAGGGCGATAACCCAGACAGGTACTGTGGTGTCAAGCCATGGAGAGCCTTATAGGTGAGCATGAGGATTTTGAAGTTGACAGGAAGCCAGTGCAAGGAGTCCAGGACAGGAGTAATGTGATCACAGTCCAGTGCTAATTTCTTTCTTGTGGCTGCTGGTTCATTTTCAACTGTGGACTCTTAAGAAGTCCTTTATTTGACTTGATCAACACTGATCCCTAGAGGATTTTGAAAGGTTGAATCAAAATGATACATGACTCTGGTGGGACTCGAACCCACAACCTTTGAATGACTTCATTCTATCAAAGCCTAGAAGTCCAATGCGCTCTCCATTGCGCCACAGAGCCAACCGATACATCGCTATATAAAACAGCTACAGAAAGCTGTAACTCATGCTTCTCCCGTTGTCTTTAAATTAAGCTCCATAAATATTGACAATGAGTGGCCTGTTGTCTACGAATAGATACCGCTGGGATTCACACCCAGGGTCTCCTGGTTTTTAGTGAGGCGTCTTAACCAGCTAAGCCATGGTGCCAAACCTGCTAAATGTTATCCACAACTTCAACCACCTGTGAGAAACGGGCAACTGCAGTGTTACGCCTGCTGGCTCAACAGATAATCCTTTTCGAAGTTTAAGGAGAGGATTTCTTTGTCAATTCAATTAAACATTTTAGAAATGCTGAACGATTGATGTGTTTCACGCGCAGAAATATTTTATCGTTACGTACTTTTTCTGTGCAGTAAGTTCTCCTTCAACTCCGCCCAACAACAGAGGTCGTTTTTAATACAGGAGTAAAGGCACACTGCACATCAGCAAAACATCCCGTACAGGTTTAGGGAGAGCGACATCAGTGATTGGAAGGTTGGAAGTTTCGGGTCACTTTTTTATTATAGATTCAAGCAGCCCTGAATACCTTTTCAAGAAACATTTCAGAATCCCAGTCACGTCCAGTATGATTGCTACAAAGGTCTACAGTATACAATCAGAATACTGTTTGTGCATTATATAAAACACACCGCCCAAAGCATTTCTAAAACAGGAATTACATGTTTCTGAATGGCCCTCCTTTATAAATAAAATAAAAGGTCTGAAGCCTGCTCCAAAGAAGCACTTTATTCAGAGCTGACAAAGATGTGATAGGAAACATCTCGGAAAATGAAGATGCAGTCATTTCCACGCGTCGCACAACAAGAGCTGAACCCACCCGACGTTCTCAAGAGAGTAAGGTGTAAGGAGTGTGGCTGGGTGGTCTAAGTGCTGGGTTTGTGCTCCATTTTCTTCGCTGGGTTAGGTTTGAATCTTGCCACTGCTAAGTGTTGGTGGGTTAAGACCTTCCTTCTATTGCGACGTCAATGGGTAAAAGCTTTGCTTGGCAGTCTGTCGAGAGACTGAACTAGGTGTTTCAAGATAGTCTTTGTCAGCTTAACATCAAGGCATAAAAAAGCCTCATTTTGTGTTCCCAACAGCAATGCTCTTTGGTCCCTTCAGCATTATGCAGGGAACAACATCTGCCGTGATCACTTTTGAGTCAGTGTGAATCGTAGTGTGCCGCAATTGTTTTTAAAATTGGTTCTGTAGTGTAAGAAAAACCGGCCGTTCAGGGACGCCAAATATGTAACTGTAGTGGCTCTCTGAAGGCACCAGTTCTGTAGGGTTTGGGCATTTACTGAGACAATTATTTATTGTAGCAGTAAATCACAAAGTTGATTCTTTTGATGGCTTTAGAGTCCAACCATGCGACATAACTCAAACAACGCACACACACAGGTGCTAATACACGAGGATACATTTATTAATACATAGAATATGCATGTAAACCTAACAGATCTTATCGAGAGGGTTATCAGAATACAAAAGATATATATTCAATCAGTTACAAAGTGTTACACATATCAAGAGGACATACGTTCAGTATATCATTCATTAAGACCGTTTCGTAAAGTGAACTTGGTTACAACTTCTACATTAGATACTCAAAACAAGTACATAACTCTTAGGAATTAAATTGATATCAACTGGTTTGGATAACAATGGAATTCTCGAGCTGTAATGCAGTGAAGTTGAATACTCATCCAATTTCTGGGGATTCAGATCTCCTGCGGGCACAAACAAACAGTTGCAGGCTGTTGCTGTCCAATCCGCGCTCTCTGGCTCGGTGCCAGGCTGTGCTGTGCGGCTTGTGACGGTGCACTGCTGATGCTCACTGTTGGCTTTAACTAGCAAAGTTTGTGCACAGGAGAAAAGATGACTGTGGGTCCCAGAAAGTCAGGAAGAGGACCGGTTCGTTCCTGATGAAGAGCTAGTTCTGAATAGTGATTCAGCTGTCCACAGTTCCGACCTGTTCACGAGGCCTGCTGCTGGTTACTCTCTGGCAACCTCCACTCTAGACTCTTAGAACAAAGGAAAGTTCTGGCACTCGGACACACTGGCCGTTCCGTGGTTGTCCGAGCTGAGTCTCAGGATGGTCAGGAGGCACGCTGCGAGAATGTCCTGCCCTTGGGAGCCTTCTGCTCCTGGGCCGTCCTGCCCTGGAATTCTCCTTTGAATTCCCTTTAGAACAGTCCACAGAATCCTCTCCAGAATCTTACTGAATCTCCCTGAATCTTACTGAATCTCTCAGGCTCTCTGTGTTGCCTGTTTTTACCTGGAGGAACTTCAGCTCGTTGATTGGCTGAAAGTTCCATGGGCATCAGAGTCCCACGTGGGTTACTCGGCCCTACCAGCCCCTGATTGGTTGATCAAGGTGAAATATGAGTCACTTACTCCTGACACTTAGGAATGCAGTCCAGATGTCCAACTGGCACTCCCTAGACAGATAGGCACCAATGGATGACCATTGATCATGATAGCCAGGCTTAGCTAAGTGCATCCCCTTTGGGAGCTGTCCTTATCAGGAACCTTAAATCAGCCTGCATGAATAGTTTCTCTGTGGCTGCACCACAGAGATGAACACAGAAATGGGGCCTCATTTGGGAAGGCTCAGAACACTTAATTCTTTCTTATTAATAAGCCTCGCCGCTACAGTAGGCATGGTGCATTTGTCTGTGAAACTTGAATGCTGTGCTTTTTCACGCAGAATCATCGGCAGGAGCAAAGCTTATTCAATCTTTGCGCACAGTGCTCCATCAGAAATACTTTGTCCAAGTTTTGAAGAGATTGTGGGATTCTCTGCACACGCTCACATCGCGTACCGCAGACAACACCACCATTCGATGGGAAATTGATTCTACTTCTTGCAGTTGTTCCTGTGGTTGTGATAGTTACAAAGTTGCACTTTCCTCCACCTTCTGCTATAGTATTCATTGGGTGAGCTTCATCAATTGGCTCAGAAAGGTCAACTGTGCTTCGGAAAAAATCAGCAGCAGTGTCTTTATTTTGTCGGTGAGTATGGCTGTCTTTTAAAGCACATGAAAAACACGAGTTTGTGGATTTCTCCAAATAGCAACGAATTCAGCTGTGCAGAGCCTTACTGCTTTCAGAGGGTCTTTTACCGACGCTGCTGTAGTAGAGAAGTGACATAATCACAAACGCAACCATTTGTGCTGGCTGTTTAACTAAGTATTAAGCTTTTTTAACTATCACATGATTTTAACTAATTTAACATCATCTCCAGAAGAGCACCTCGCACTGCTCACTGAGCTGATGTATGTGCCCATTTCTCAAAAAATTAAATATCATCTGAACTGATTTTTTTCTACTTTAAATGCTTTCCTACTCTTTTAATATTTCAGTTAAATCTTTTATTTTGAAGTACTTTCCATTGATATTAATCCTAGTCCCGATGAATGATTCTGGGACATGGTGCGTCTTGAATAATGTTCTTATAGGTTTCAGTTTGGAAAAGTGCGCTTTCCAGAAGCTACCGAAACCTCTAATGGTCACACAAAGCTTAATGCAATAGCAACGTTTGGGGTTGAAAAAGAATATAACTTGCTATGAATATGAACACTGTTCCAGGAGGCGTGTAAGGACTATTTTGGCTCAGATCACCAATTTACCTTACATTTCTGATCCATTAATATCGCTATTGAATGCTAAAGGTAGGTCCTGGCAATACTTCTTGAGATCTTCTTTAGAAAAATTAAAAAAAAATATATTTCCAGTACTAAACAAAAAGTAAAAAATACTGATTACGTGCAACTGATAAAATCTCTCTTCCAGGGACGTTGTAGCTACATGCAAATTACAATGGAAAACTTTATCAGCTTTAAAAGTTTCTTTTGCATTTATAAGACGATCAGCATGACACTCAAAACATACCTGTATTCAGTAAGCGGTGAGTCTGCTGGCTGAGCAAGTTGCCTCCTCTACACACAATAGCAGCCCTGACGCTAAGATAAATGAAAAGAAATTGCTTTTATTGGGCACTTTTCATATCCGATGAGCTTGACATCTCCCAAGGGCGATGGAGTTTTTTTGCGACACTGCTTTTCCCTTTTTTCTTCTTTCTGTACTCTGATGGAAAAAAAAAGAGAAATCATGTAAGGGAAAAATGTATTTTTTTCATGGAGAAAACGTGCACCAGGAATGTTTTGTTTTGAAGAAGTGATTTAACATGATACATGACCTAATTTACTAGAGTAAATGCTCACACTGCAAGGTCTGCTTTACTACAAGAGAGAAATAGAGTGAAAGATGTCATAATTGCACTGCGTTGTTGAAGAAAGGATCTTTTTCTTTGAATTCTAAATCAATCAGAATTTCAAAGTGAAACACAAACCCTTTGTCTGTATTAAAGAGATGATATTTTAAAACTGATAAAAATGTAGAAAACACGTTTCTCACTTAGAAATTTAGGATGGGATTATTACTATTACTAGTAATTACTAGTTGCAGTGCTGAACTCACCATGGTGCAATTCAGTTACATGATTGGCCAGTGGTTTCATGGATAACGCGTCTGATTTTGCATCATGGGATTGGAGGTTCGACTTCTACCGGGTTCGTGTGTTTTTAAATCAGGCTACTCAGAAATAGAAGTCCATTATGTGAATGAACCGCACCTGAAAGCAAACGTTGGTCAGGTTTCCTTCTTTCCAGCATGAAATAGCAAATCGTTACAAAAAGCACCAGCTAATGTCCAATAGCATTAGTCATTTTAATTAATGAATATACTGTAAGGTTTTGGTACATGGGATTGGATTTCATCCACAATTTAAAAAAGGGCAAATTATATTTATAGGCTTCAGACACATTTTAATACAAAAGTGACCTAAAACTCTGTAACTTTCAGGTTAGTTTGAACCTGTAATGAAAAAGGGGCCTGAAACTTCCATTCTGTGATGTAACTGTCTCTAAAGTCGGACGTGATGTTTCACGGATGTGCAGTGTGCCTTTTCTCTTGTCATGTTCAAAATGACTTGCTGTGTAATTTCCTGAATGCGTGTCCTGTACTGCTCTGTTATTTCATTTAGATTATCTATGTGGTGTACAGATAAAACCAAACGGCATGGTCTAATTCCTGGGTTCGGCACCAGCTGAACCTGAACATACATCATCCGATCTCAACATGATTTGAACACACAACCTTTTGATGTGGTATCAGATGCACTACCATCACACCACTCCCCATAAGTGCTTTTAATTCCCCCAAGGAGAAAAATATTTTTTTTCATTCTCTCCTGTGAGAAGCACCGCTCTTCCAACGAGGGTCTCTTCTTCCCAGACCACAGATTATTTTTCCTGTCTGGCTCTCACACAGAGGGCAGACACACTGTCTCCACTAATGTGTTTACTACATCTATAGATCTGACCCCCTTACAGCCCTGATATTCCTGGACAGGATCCCATATTGAGCAGTATTTCTCGCGTTCTGAACTTACAGTGTGTACACAATGTACTTTATACACAAAGTAAGTGTTTTCGTAACTCTTGGACGTTTTGTCAAAATGTTACTGGCATGCCAAAATCGCCCCCTCAACTGAACAGTCCCACCCCCCTCAGTTTTGGATAAATTGTCAATGGTCAGATAACTACACTAACCCCGAATTCACAGTTACTACATCAGACTGTTTAATGTGCAGGAGGGCTATCTGTCCAGGAACAGCACGTTACATAGTGTCTATGTTTTGGGGTGTCAACATTATTATGACCTTATTTGCTCAGGTGGACCAATGCCTTGCAGTAGTTTATCCTTATACTTACAATCGTTATATAACTAGGACTGTAGTTATAGAAGTTTCTACTTTCTGTTGGTTTTACAATGATTTCTTAATGATTCAGAACCTCGTTACCGTTGATGTTGTTGCAAAAATGAACACATATGGTTGATGCTCCAGGCAAAAATAATCACGTGAGTTCTGATGAACGTGGAACTGTTCTTCATCACTAAATACCAGATTGCTTGTCGTTATCTTCTAACATGAAATACTAATCAGTGGCATGCTTGCGAGAATTCACTTGGATGGTTGCAATGGCTCCATTTAAACCGAAATATCACTACCCCCCTCAGGATTTCAGACCTCCCCCCCCCCCCTACAGATCATTCCCCTGGCGCCAGTCCTGGGTATAATGATGAACATAGCTGCCTTGCAAGCAGTGAATCTGGGTGTGATTCCCACCTGACCCATCAACAAACCTTTTCCAATGAATCTTTGATCAATTTAAAAAAGTCTTGAAGCTGGTAGGCTAGGGAAGAAGCACTGTTTGAGTGCACTGAGGAAAATGTGCTACTGTGCTGTGCTGCTCCAGTAGCGCAATTGG